>NC_142868.1:36178895-36331860 GCF_051225735.1 Oryctolagus cuniculus | reverse complement strand
GGAGTAAGAGTAGATGTCTGGGATTGCTGGATTTTAGATGCCTGCACGATATACAAGTAGAAGAGGCAGATAGGCAGTTGGATATAAGTACCTGAATCATAAAAAGGGAGACTGATGGCTGAAGTGCCAGTTTTGTAGTCATTGCTCTGTGAATGATATTTAAAGCCATGAAAATGGATGAAATTTCCTGGAAATAAAATTTTAAGTGAAGGGAAAGTGGAAAGCTGGCAACTGAGCCATGAGCAACTCTTAATTTGTAAGGTTTGATTAGATTTGAAAGGAATCCGCAAAGGAGACCACTCCGTTGCTAGAAACGTAGAGGACAGAGAGGGGATGCCAGATACCACAGAGCCAAGGGAAGTGGGGTAGGGAGAGGGTAGCCATCTGTGCCAGAGACTGTGCAGGTTATGCTAGATGTGGCCATTGGTTGGAAGGGAGAGGAAAGAAGTGAGTTGGCAAAGATTAGGAATGAACAGGCAGTAAGTAGAGACTTTGTATAATGATGGATTGGAGAAATTAAGCCCTGAGGAGGAGTGAGGAAAGACTTGAAAGGAGATGTGGCTTGGTGGAGAGGGCGTGGTTGGGGTGAGTTTCATAGGGGAGAAACTAGAGCTCGGTGCACACAGATTAATAGGTCCATCCTTCACAGAAGGAGAGATGCAGATTCAGGACAGATCAGTGTGACTTTTGGAGTGAAGTTAATGAGAAAGGGGAATGAAAGAGTGCTCAAAGACAAGTGGAAGGAAGGCCAGTGAGAACCCAAGAAACATTTCCTCCACTGTAACAGGAAAAAAAAAAAAAAGATGCTGCCCATGTAGCTACACATAGAGGGTCTTTTTAAAAATTTTATTTATTTGAGAAATAACATAAGGGGAAAGGGAGAGAGAACGTGTGCTGCCATTTGCTGGTTCACTCCCCAAATGCCTGCAATGTCCAGGGCTGGGCTGGAATTGAAGCTGGAAACCAGGAACTCAAACCAGGTCTCCCATGGGGAGGGCAGGAACCCAGTTGTAGCCATCCGCATTGCCCACTAGTCCATAATTAGCAGGAAGCTGAAGTCAGGAGCTGGCTCTAAGCATCAAACTCATGTAATTCAATATGGGACAGAGGCATCCTCACCAGTGGACTAAATGCCCACTCTGACACGTAGGATACAATAGCAGAAAGAAAAGGGATTTCTTACCTGAGGCTTCCATCAATGTAAATTGCAAAAATTCAGAGGATCCAGAGTTGGGCGGGGGGAATGTAGGAGATTGGGAGAATGGAGAAAGTATCCCATAATCCTGTAAAGGGTGAGAGAGCAGGCTGCTTAGAGAGATGTATGGACTCATTAGTCATTAGCTGTACAAAGCACCAAGTTGGTGTTGCATATCACATATTTTCTAATCTCTGTGGCTGGGTGCCTTTTCTCTAGCAATGTCAACTTACTCTGATGTGCCACTAATTCCATCTTCCTGCCGGTGTACACCCTGGGAAGCAGCAGGTGCTGGTTCAGTTACATGGGTCCTTGCCCTTATATGGGAGACCTGGATTGGGTTCCAGTCTCCTGACCTTGGCCTGATCTCACCTGATGGAGCCAATTGTGGAGTGAACCCACAAATGGAAGGTCTCTCTACCTCTGTCTAACTCTGTCTCTCTGCCTCTCAAATAAATATATGCAAATAAAAATTTTTTAAATAAAGAAGAGGGCTCCAGCTCACCCAGGATTGGGGGATCTTACCAGGAGAAGATAAAGGAACTGGATGAGTTTGGGACAACATTATCAAAGCTGGATTAAGAGGGGCGTGAAACAAGAAAGGCTATGATAGGAACAATAAAGGAGGCTCAAATAAATATATTCCTAAAGTACAAGAGTGGAGTAGAGAATAGGGCAGTAATATCATAGTGGTTATGGATGTAGAAACAGAGAACTTAGATATTTCTAAATGCCTCTAAAAGAAACTTCTGGCCATTGGCTACATTAGCATGACTGCCTCTCTTAATTGAATTCATTTCCTTTTCTTTTAGCAGTGGTGTACTGTATGGTGAAATAAAGATGCATTCAGTTCTGCCAAGAATGCCCATACACTCTTGAATGAGTTCTATAGGATGCTGTACTGGTTCATTGTGTTCACTGTTGTTAGCTGCCTCTGTAACAATGTGTTGAGGGAGGTTGTACTTTGGACTCAGTTTTTATTAAACTGCTTAAGTCACCAACTCCATGTTAAGAGGTCTGTGCCCATCAGTGTAGCTCAGGTTTTGGGGGTTTTGTGTGTGTGTGTGTGCATCTATGATGCCAGTGGTTAGCTATTAATGATTGAAAACAATGGTTGTGGGAACCTAAGGTTTTTTTTTTTAATGGATTTATTTACTTCAGTGGCTGAATGAGAGAGAAAGAGGGAGAGATATTCCATCCACTGATTCAGAGAGAGAAATCATCATTTGTTGGTTCATTCCCCATATGGCTGCAACAGATTGGGCTGGGCCAGACCCAGAGCCTGGAACATAGGTGTAGGAGCCCAAGCTCTTAGGCCATCCTCCACTGCTTTCCCAGGAGCATTAGCAAGGAGCTGGTAGATCAGGGTACCTTATGAGATGCCAGCATTGCAGGCAGTGGCTTAACCCACTGTGGCCCAGCACTGGCCCCAGTAAGTTGTTTTAAAGCACTAGTATTTGTCTTTCTGTGTGACTTGGTATGGACTTAAAATTGATGAGTATTCTGCTTTTTATAAAAACTGTAACATACAATTTATCTTCTAAGATACTGGCTTAATTAAATATGTTTTCAAACCTCAGAATATTAAACTAGGACTCCAGTCTGTTGGGTACTCACTCTTGCAGATTTTTTGGGAGCTATTTTGGAAATAACTCCTCCAGGGCAGTCAATGGTGCCTTAAAGAACACAGCGTAATTTTCAACTGTATCCCAAGGGCATAGTCTATGGGTGTGAAAGAATAAGGTTCATAATTTGGCCCAATTTATTTCTTCACTGTGAGTATTAAAAGATGTGAAGCATGACAAACACATATATGTGCATCCTCTGTGTGATGACACTTTATGGAAAACCTTTCTTTCAGCGCCAGGAAAAGAATGTCAGTGATTGTTCGCACTCCATCCGGGAAGTTACGACTTTACTGCAAAGGAGCTGTAAGTTTTTATTTTTATTTTTAAAAGTTTTGATTTATAATGATTTACCGTGTATGTGGTAGGCATTCTGCTATGGAAACGTAACACAGATGTTTAGCATGAAGCTGCTGACACCCACTTCTGTTGGAGTTTTATAGTAATACTGTCCTGGTGAAATGTAGAATTCCTTCTGTGGGTAAATTTGGTGCTCAGAAAATGTTTGGCCTAGGTTATTTTTATAATTCAATATTTATACATAATATTTGAGGTTTATGTTATATAAACTATGTTAGAAACAACTCAATTAAGAAAGTATCTTAAAAGTTTATGATATATAGTGATCCACTCCAGTTGGAATCTATTTTTTAAAAGACCACAGAATTGGGAGATGGAGGGAATTGGATCACAATGACTGCTATCATTTTTTCATTTGGTGATTGCTATTTGTCTTGCGTTGTTATAATTATAACAGAATTTCTGACTACTGGTTGGCTTTGGAAGATTGGCAGGTTATATTGACAGAAACAATAATATGTCATTCTAATTGAACTTTCCTAGTTAAAATATGTTTACATTCATGGAAAAATGAGAAATTACTAATTAACGCCTTTGACATTAAAATCAGTCGATGTTTTCCTTCTGAATTGCACTTTCCCAGTCACTAGTTTATAAACTCATCAACTTGTACTTTTCCAATTTAACTATAATTAACAACCTGGCTTTATCATTTGGAAACTGAATTTAAGAAGTCCAAGTCTACTTTTTAAATTCATATTGAGAATGTTCAACCTTTGCTTTGAAAGCATTGAAATGAAACTTGAATGAACCCTTAGTTTTCAAATATTTTGTTAGAATTAGTTCATGATGTCGTATGAATTAGTTTTAGAATTCTTTTGGTTTTGTATTCTTATAGATTCAAACATCCAGCATTTATTATTTATATATATTTTTATCCCTGGACTTTGAACTGAATTTTTGGAGATATAAGCATAACACCTAAGACTTGTCAGGAGCTTAACCAGCCATGGAAATGTGTATATATGCGTGTGTGTGTGTGTGTGTGTGTGCCCTTACAGCATAAGGGTATATTGTAAAGAAAATTTTTCACATCCTGGAGGTAATATGCAGTGATAAGGGACTAATGAGGAGCCTTTAAGACCTCTCACTTGAAGTGGTTGGTGTATGTTCAGTTTACAACACCCAAAGCACACACTTCCTTTTTTAGCTTTGAATAGTTTTGTAGCTAGAAACTTTGGGGAGGAAAAGCCTTGAATGCAAAAAACACCAAACTTCTTTTTTTAATAGCTGCAGAGATAGCTTGCATTTATTAACTTATTCCATTGTTTCCTGTCACTCCCAAATTAGCTATGAAATGTGGTTAAGTAGTAAAGAGACATTAATATGTAAAACAGCAAGGAAAGTTTGGAAACTACTTCCAGTTTGCCTGGAAATATGGATGTGAGTCAGGTCATTTTTTTTTTCATGCTCAAGAATTTGTGCTTTTTTTTCCTTGTCATTTGGGAACAGGATTTAAAGCTCAAAAAAGATGTATACAGAGAGCTAGCTACCAGTTCAGGCCATTAACAAAGACCAGGCAACAGTTGGTAGGAATGAACCAGTACAGTTGCAGAGAAGACGATAGGAAAAAGATTTAGAACTTAGTAATTGATTGCATGGGGGTGAAGGGAAAGATTATCTAGGATTATTATTGGATTTCTCTTGCCTAACTGAGTCAACTATCTAGGACCACTTACCAAAATAGAAACTTGGGATCTACATCCGGGCCATCAGGCAGGGATGCCTGGATTTCACAGGGGAAGGAGTCCAGGGTGTTTAGTTTTATTTATTCACATATGTGATTGGAAATTAAAAGCAAGGGATTGAAGAGATCTTATGTGAAGAAAGTAGTGTGTATAAAAGGGAAGTAGAGAACCAGGAAGGGACATTGAAGTTTGGAGAACTTAAACTGTTGAGTCCATGGTAGAGTGATCAGCAGGTGATAAGAACAGCAGAAAACCTAAGCAGAGTGCACTGAGAATTCATCATTAACATTGTCCAGTCAAGATAGCCCAGTGTGTTCCTACTTTGATGTACCTTCTCTAATCCAAAACATGGCAACAATGGAGATAGTATAAAGAGAAATTTGAAAGATAAAATCCTGGCTCAAAAGCAAGATAAATGTCTTTGTAGATCAAATGGAAAACCAGAGAGATTCCTTGAAGTTCTTGAGCCAGGTGGGGTGGGGAGCATGCAGGATTGGCTGGAATTTGGCTTCTGTGGGAGTATGTGAGCAAACAGTTCTGCTTGTAAAATGCTTATGGGAGCCAGCCTCCCTGCTCCGATGCCTGACAGTGGCGAGCTTCCCCAGTTATGGAAAGAGGCTGAGGAAAGCTCATGCCAACCGCTGCAGGGGTTGTACACGTGCAAAGCCACGAGATTGGCATGCGTGCAAAGAGGGGCTCAGAAGGAGCAAAGCTTGGAGGCACACAAGAAAATTTCATACCAAGGGTGGTAATGAGCAACGTCAACAAATGGAAATGGATTGACTCAAGATTATTTCGGCTGTATAGACCAGTCTCACAGAGGATGTTTAGAGGTGGAAAAAAAAAAGACAAATATATAAATTCCAACTATTTTTAATCAAAAAGAAATTAGGAGGGAATATAAAGATACATGTAAGATAAATTACATAATTATATAATTTAACTTATAAATTAAATATAAATTTTTTAGATCAAGAAATGGGATAAATTTTATATTATACACAATTGAAGGGGTAGAGACAGAGTTAGTGATCTGGAATACAGTGCTGACTTGACCACATCACAATATAATGACCCTGTGTGTGTGCATATGTCTGTAGGTATGTGTGTATGGACGACTTATTTTTTTCTGATCTTTCCGAATTTTCTACGATAAAGTTGAATTGCTTTATTAATTTTTAATTTTTTTTAAAGATTTATTATTTTACTTGAAAGAGCTACACAGAGAGAGAAGGAGAGGCAGAGAGAGAGAGGTCCTCCATCCGCTGGCCCACTCCCCAATCGGCCACAATGGCCGGAGTTGTGGCAAGCCGAAGCCAGGAGCCAGGACCTTCCTCCAGGTCTCCAACATGGGTACTAGGGCCCAAGGGCTTGGGCCATCCTCCACCACTTTCCCAGGCCACAGCAGAGAGACAGACAGGAGCAACCAGGACTCGAATCAGAGCCCATATGGGATGCCGGCACTGCAGGTAGTAGCCCCACCCGCCATGCCACAGCACCAGCCCCAATTTTTAAATTTAAAAAAAAAAAGAAGTACTCAATATTCCCTTTATATCCATGAAAATAAGCAACTTAGGAAGTTACATTTTTTTTAAGATTTTATTTATTTGAAAGACAGAGGTACAGAGAGAGGTAGAGACAGAGAGAAAGGTCTTCCATCCACTGGTTCACTCCCCAGATGGCCGCAACGGCCAGAGCTGCGCCGATCTGAAGCCAGGAGCTTCCTCCAGGTCTCCCATGTGGGTGCAGGGTCCCAAGGACTTGGGCCCTCTTCCACTGCTTTCCCAGGCCATAGCAGAGAGCTGGATGGGAAGAGGAGCAGCCAGGACTAGAACCAGCGCCCATATGGGATGCCAGCGCTTCAGGCCAGGGCTTCAACCCGCCGAGCCACAGCGCTGGCCCCAGGAAGTTACATTTATGTGAGTAAAAATTTATTCAAGAAAGTAAGACTCCTGCTAAAAAACTTACATACCAGAGGAAGAATTAGAAACTTGGCTAATAAGGGTAATACTGTTGGAGCCTTAGAGTGATGAAAAGTTCAAACTGGGTATCTCTTAAATTCTATACCATGACAAACCAACCACATCTGAAGGTAGCTATTTTTAGCAGCTCAGTACCACCTCAGAGGCAGAGTGCAGATCATTCTGAACTGCACACACACACACAGAAAATCCTTGTGGTACTTGGGTGTAAATCTGGGTGTGCCTCATGTCTTTGGCAGGTGTCCCTGTGCAAAGGGGCCCAGGCTTCCTATAGCAGGTCAGCCCTGCCTTGCTGTTTCACTTGACAGCAAGAGCAAATTCCTTGATGGAAATAGACTAATTTATATCAAGATTTCCCAGATAATTCCAATATTGATTGCTGTTCTTTTTTCTCCACTGCTATCTTCTTATTAACAAAATTTCTAACACCTACCAAGGCATAGAGAACCTCAGTCTAAAAGAGGAATAGGAAAATTTAGCTTTTTGAATGAAAACTCCCCAAAGAGGATGATTAATCATGAGGCTAAGCTTCTTTGAAACCCAAGGCTCTTTACTTGTGAGTCTACTCTGCCATGCAGCTCCCACAGCAGCAGTCCTGGCTGTCTGGTTTCCCTTACACAGGACCTGGACACCAGATAAGTAGCTCTGGCAAGGATTTTCCCTGCGTGTGACCCCAGAGGCTGCAGGTGCTCTCCTAGGGCATGCTTGTGCTTCAGGTCCTGGGAAGATACCTCTCTCGGTACCTGGCAGTGTGCCGAATTCCTGCTTTAACCCTCCGAATAAAGCAGTGGCAGGATGGGTGTAAAAGGATAGGTGTGTATTTGTTTTTCACTTGTAACATGGCCCACTGAGATCCTCATCTGGAAGCACTGCGTAATGCGGAGGCCACATTCTGCTCCTGCCTTTCTCCGTGCTGAGGGGAAAGGTGGGGAATTAGTTTCCTGGGTTCCAAGTATCAGTATCTTCCACCAAGGTTTGGATACACTGCAGGATTTATTCTTCCTAACCATGTTACTTATCACTTTTGTTTTCCTGATTTTAAATTTAAGGAAGAGTTTTCTTGATGGTAAAGTGACCTATTTGAATTTCACTGACAATCTCATGAGCTTCTGGAAAAACACTAGAATTCATAAGTTACACATTTCAATCTCAGGAAGGTGCCATGAGGGGAAATGATCATTTCCTTCTGCTTTGCCCCCTTCTGATTCTGCCACTGAAAAAATGAAAAGAAATTCGTAGTTGAGGCCTGGAATATTCCATCTGGTTTGAGGTCACTAAGTTCTGTTTCTCTCAAGGGTTCTAAATCATACACCATTAGTCTCCTTCCAGATCTCAGCCCTGAGACTAGGGTTCCCAAAATGGGTTATACCACTGAGAAAGAAATTGCAGGTAAATGATTTATTGTTTCCTGGTCTAATAAAACCATCAAGAACTAAATAGTAAAACTCGTAAAAACATTAAACCAAAGCTGGAGAGCAACTAAAGAAGCAGCAAGCAAATGACAGAGGTGCAAAAACTAGAGAAACATAAGTGGCTCGTAAAGCCAAAGTTAAAGGGACTTTAAAAATAATCCAGTAGTCGAATTTTACAGATAAAGTAAACTGAGTCTTAAAGCTGAAGTGACACCCAGAGAAATATTCTGCCATTTCGGACAGTTTTGAAGTTTGCCCCAGGTTCTCCCCACTATACCAGATTTAGTCCTGTACTTCTTGAAGTCTGAGCAGAAATCCCATAAAGACACTCTAAGCCCTAGAAGGTTCTGTGCCCCAATGCTGTTACACTCCCTAGGGATCCCCTGTGCACGCTGGCATTGTAAAGTCCTGACAGGTACTGCAGCAGGGCCACAAGATCCTGGGCTTTGTCCAGTCGAGCTCCCCAACCTGTTTCTTGAAACAGTCTCTGGACTGTGCCCCTTTGTAGCAACTCTTGAATCCTGCAACTCTGGTATGTGATACCTAATACAAAATTAAAAAAAAAGTATGAAACTGATACTTTATGATTTGGTTATTGTCTATAAGCTTGTCTATTTCCTGTGGAACAGTGATCTTTCTACTTTTTACTTATTGAACATTATGGTTTCTGGTGCATTAAGCCTGTGCTTATAAATTGGAAGTATGTTGTTGGCAAAAAAGGGGAGGAAGGGAGGAATGGAGACTGAGCCAGGGAGGGAAGTATGCTTAGCTTTTGAGAATTGTGTCTATGAAATAATGTGAAATCTTTTTTCTTTATAATAAAAACTAAAAATACATAAAAAAAGTGTAAAAAGGAGAAAAAAAAAACCTTCAGGGATGGGGGCAATCTTGCTGCCTGTGGGAAGTGAGCGAGGTGTTGCTAGAATGAGGTTGTGAACACTGGAGTGGTAGAGGTGTGCTTGGAAAGAAGCAGGTCTAGAACTTTACCATTGTCCCTTGAGGTCTGCAGGGGACCGATCCAGGGCGCCGCCAGGACCCCGGAATCCGCAGATGCTCAGGTCCCTTATATAAAATGGGGGCTAAGTGCATGTAACGCAGGCACATCCTCCCGTATACTTTCATTCCTCTCTAGATCACCTCTAATACCTAGTCCACTGTAAATGCCATGTAAATGGTTGTTCTACTGTATGACGCAGGGAATAGAGACCAAAAACGAAGTCTGTGTGTGTACAGTACAGATGCGGCCATCAGAGGCCTCCCTTCTCTTATGCTCCAAGGTTGGCTGACTGCATGGATGAAGAACCTTCATGTACAGGAGGCTCTCTGTGTCTGAGCTGTCAGTGAGGAAGCAGTGTTAGTAGACAAACAAAACCAGTGCTAAAAGCGATTGCTTGTTTTTATACTGACTTGCAGCCAGTAATGTTGCCAGCATCAACTGCATTAAACTCAGAATGCTTGCTTAAGTACATTGTACCTTCTGTCTACTTTCCAGGACACTGTAATTTATGAGCGACTGGCAGAGACTTCAAAGTACAAAGAAATCACTTTAAAACATTTGGAACAGTTTGCTACAGAAGGTGAGTGTAATAGCAATACAGTATGATTAAGTAAAAAGAGAGGGCAGGCATTTGGCCTAGCAGTTAAGATGCCCACATCCCATATCAGAGTGCCTATGTTCAGCTCTCAGCTCCAGCGCCTGACTCCTGACTCCTGCTGATGCAGCCCCTGGGAGGCAGCAGTGATCACTCTACCAGCCACATGAGAGATCTGGATTGAGTTCCAGGCTCCTGAGTTTGGCTGGACCTAGCCACTCTTCTCTCTCTCCCTTTCTCCATCTCCCTCTCCCTGTGTATGTGTATGTCTCTCTTTCTGTCCAATAAATAAATAATAACTACTTTACCTCTCAAACAGTTCTTTAGCAAAAGAAGCAAGAGTCAAAGAGCTGAAATGTTCTAGGCTGAGTAAGAGAAGAAATAAATAAACTTATAGAGCTATTAAAAATGTTACTGAATTTAGTTTTAACTCAAGACTTTGTATTGAAAACTTATGGAAATAGTTACTACATCTAGTTACAACTCAAGACGTTTTAACAAGTCCCTTCCACACACTGTGTGTGTGGCCTGTGAACCCTGGTAACCAAGCTTAGTGCTGCCCCCCGTCCTCGCAAAGTGCCCACCACACCGAGACCAGGCAGCACATGGTCTGCAGAGAGGGTCAGATAAGATGGAAGGCAGCGGGACTTGTGAAGCATTAGGGGCAGTTACTGCAGGAATGTCTGGTCTTATCTCCAGACTTGACAGCAGTGGTCACAGCTGGGGCCTGCTCTCCCAACTGCCTTTTCACTCCTGTGGCCTTCGGCTGGAATGTCACCAGTGGCCCCCGTCCAGACCTCCAACTCCTTCCTCTTCCTCTTAGTCCAGGCTGAGAAAAGATAGGAATGTTTTTGAAAAACTCTAGACAAAAACAAACAGCTAAACTTTGAAAAGCAAAGATACTAAGAAACTTCTCCCAATTCTCCAAGATGCAGGAGCATACACACACGCATGTCCATGGCATTCGCATTCCCGAAGGCCCTGCCTTAACTGGCAGTCGTGGGGCAGCCTACCCAGCATTCAGCACAGGCTATGTGTTCCTTTGTGGAGGTCAGGGGACAGATTTCTCCTCTATAAGATGGTGAAGGCACTCCAGCCCTCAGACAGATTTGAACTGGCGCAGCCCCGGCCTCCACCCTGTTGTTTCTGGCTCCGGGTTAAATGATTCTTGTACTCTATGGCAGCCCAGCCAAGTTGCCAAGAGAGAAAAACATCCCCTCCTACAGCCCCAAGACCCAAGTTCCATTCTCAGTGATCTGGCAACAGATAACCTTCCTGCTTTCTTGGAAAGTAGAGTCCTCTGGGTATTTTATGTCCTATGCTGTTTGCTTGTTAAACCTGACGTTTTTGTGCAAGCACTTATTATTTGAGTTGCAACCACAAGAATAGAGCCTGGTCCTACCATACACTTAGGATATGAGCTAACTGCCTCCTTGCATGGCTGAATAATGCTCTTGCCTTATCCTTCTTCCAGTCCATCTCCTTTTCTCTAAAGGTGAAATGAGTTACAACTCTGAGCGCTGGGCATCACCTGCAGCATCAGCCTTGACCACTTTCCCAGGGCCCACCTGATGGCTATCCTTTTTTGCTATTAACTCTCAACTAAGACTTTTTTTTTTTACACAAAGTTACAGTGGTAATGAGCAGCAATAAATACCATCAGGGGTCACAGTAGGAGGAAGGTTCCTCCAGCCCCAGTACACCCCACTGAACTCTCTCCCTTCCTTCCTCCCTGAACATCTACACAGCCGCTGTTAGGAGTCAGCCACTGTGCATGGCACTGGAGGTGTGCACATGAAGAACCGTGGGTCCCTGCACTCCAGGAGCTTTAATGGAATCGAGGAGACCCACAATGAAAAGTGTGAAACACTGTTTGTCCCACACTTAAGTGTTTGAGCGTTTCTGCCTAAGGGATCCTGGAGGAGGGGAGGTTGAGGTAGCTTCAAAGCAGCGATCATGAGAGCCGAGTCTTAAAGGAGATGCAAGGCCAGCCGACAGAGAAGGGGGGTGGAGGAACGGTGACCAGCATGTGTCAGCATGTTGTCAGGATACAGTTAGTCTTTTCAAGATGATATTTTGTTCACCAAAACTGGACACTGCTGTCTTCTGCATCAGATCTTCTCTGGGGTGTTGGGGTGGGGGGTGTGCTCTTTTTCAGGGCTCAGAACTCTGTGTTTCGCTGTGGCCGAGATTTCGGAGAGCGACTTTCAGGAGTGGCGCACCGTGTACCAGCGAGCGTCTACCTCTGTGCAGAACAGACTGCTCAAGCTTGAAGAGAGCTACGAGCTCATTGAGAAGGTGCGTGGACTGCTCTCTCGATCCTACACAGTTTCATTTCCAGAAAGCGTCAGTCTTTACTTAAGGAACCAATGGAATAAAAACAACCAAGATATCTTGACATGTATTTACCTGTTGAATTTCATCTCATTGCCTGAGCGTTCAGAGATCTTAATGTGGGTTCAGAGTCTTTGGGATGAGACACTGCTTTGCATAGCTCTTCTCTCTTTTCACACTTTGGGAGCAAGGTCTGGCCAGTCTGGCCATGTTCTTGCCAGCATCTTCCGTGTGTTGCTTCAGTATCACTAAGGACGTGAAGCGAGCTCACAGCAGCACATGTGTGCCTGAGACTAACAAATATGAATAGCGTGTGATATAAAATAGCATCATAATGACACAGCTTGTGTGAATCAGTAGCCCATGATAAATGACAGGTAAGAGAGCAGGCCGGGCCGGCGCCACGGCTCACTAGGCTAATCCTCCGCCTTACGGCGCCGGCACACCAGGTTCTAGTCCCGGCCGGGGCACCGGATTCTGTCCCGGTTGCCCCTCTTCCAGGCCAGCTCTCTGCTGTGGCCAGGGAGTGCAGTGGAGGATGGCCCAAGTCTTTGGGCCCTGCACCCCATGGGAGACCAGGATAAGTACCTGGCTCCTGCCATCGGATCAGCGCAGTGCGCCGGCCGCAGTGGCCATTGGAGGTTGAACCAATGGCAAAAGGAAGACCTTTCTCTCTGTCTCTCTCTCTCACTGTCCACTCTGCCTGTCAAAACATAAAAAATAAAAAATAAAAAAAAAAAGAGCAGGCCGGTGCTTACCCCCAGCCACTCATTGTGCTAACCTCACACACTTCTATCATTCACTCACAACTAAAAATGTCTTCATTTTACAAATGAACTAGGCTATTCAGCCTGAAAGTGATGAGTACATGTGATGGATGTGGTATGCATAGCAAGAAGTCTTGCTTCCTTAAGAGTGGCAAATGGTTTTGTGTAGTCCTTAGTGTGTGCAGGTGCTGTTCCTACACAGCCTTTTCATCTGTTAACTTATGTGGAATCCTCGCCCCAGCCCTTTGTGACATTATTAGCCCTGTGTTACAGGTGAAGAAATCAAGGCAACAGAATGGTTAATAATTTGGCCATGATTATGCACTTCCTACAAAAGTGGACTGGAATTCTCACTCTCATGCAGTGTTTGTGCTCTGAAGCACCTAAATGTCTTCATTCTGTCCCTTAATTCTCCATTAAATAATGCTGCCATTACCTGCCTCCTTCATGTTTGCACAGCACAGAGTCAAACTAGCTTGTTATAGACGCAGATCACTTGGTCTTGCCTCCAGCTAAGTAATGGCTGACAATGGTTTTCCTTCTTCCTCTCTGTCAAGCAATGTTCTTCATGGTTCTTCCTGTTTTGACGGGTGGCAGCACTGCTGACACCTCCCAGACTGTTCCCTCTGCTCCACGTGCGCCCTCCCTGGTGTAACCCAGGATAATATCCTGTTCTCACTGCAGGTGGTTTTCTGTGTCACATACAGCTGCCATTTGTAACCCTAGATATTACTGTCGTGTCTCCTCAATAGATTCTAATCATGTTAGGGAACATGGTCTGTTTTCCATATTATATATTATCTATCACTTGTATTGTTTTATAAGCAGGAGATAGCCACATGGTTACAGATTATATAATCAGATAACTGTAGATATGTGGATATCAAGGTATTTCCCCTTATATTTGAACTTAATTTTTATCACATCTAAGAATACATGAAATCGTGCGTGCGGTATCTTCCAACATGACACATCCCACCTGCCAGGTTTACAGATGTGCACACAGCAAGGAGCTTGTTATCAGCTGACATACTGAATCTCTCTCTCTCTCTCTCTTGCTCGTGCACACTTTGTGTGTTCTAACACATTTATAAATGACTATGTTTTGGGGGTATTATGTGGTGAAATAAAGTAATCTGAAGCTGTAAGCATAATGTCTTTCAAGATTTCCAACCAAAGCACTAATTTTTAATTAATACTGATTTTTAATTTTATTATTCTTCTAACAGTTTTTATATTCTTTCTTTGTTTAGAGATTTTTTTTATCGCTTCTCGGCCTTTTGGCTAAGATCAAGTGGAGATGATTCTTTTTCTCCTTTAATATACAGCTTGAGCAAAATATTGATGCTGATCAGATAGAATTAATATAGAGGGACAAACATTTTTGAAAATGGATTCTGAACATACTGTATCCACTTGAAACAAAGTAGAGAAAATTCTGGATGTTTAGTGTGTATAGATAGCATTGTTACTCTGAGTGTCCTAGAGTTTATAGATTTTCTATAATTAACAGCTTTATATTTTTGTTTTTTGATATCTTTAAAAAAAACCTTGTGAATTCTAGCTTTTAACTGAAATACAAGTTCAGCCTTTTGTCAGCAGATGGCGATCATGAGTTACATTGAAATTTAAGTTGCCTAGGGAAATCAATTAAAAATGTATGTATTTTTTTAAGTGTACAAATGCAGAAATCTCTGTTATGACTGCCTCTTGAATTAAACACATGAGAAAGGAAAGCCATGTTCTCTAACCTCTGTTGAAAAATCTAAACGCAGAAAGGGGGAAAAGTTGGGTCCCTTATTCAATCAGTCTATTCCTAATAAGCACTGGTTTTCTTTTGTTTCTTTTTGTACTTTATTTTTTATTTAAAAGACAGAGTGACAGAGAGAAACTAATCTCCCATCCAATGGTTCAGGCCGCAATGCTCATGGTGGTGAGGGCTTGGCCAGGCTGAAGCTGGAAGACCGGAACTCAATCCAGGTCTCCTGCATGGGTGGCAGGAACCCAAGTGCTTGAGCCATCACCTGCGGTCTCCCAGGGTGTGCAGAACCAGGACTTGACCGTAGGCAGTCCAATGTGGGATGCAGGTGTCCTGAGCCGTGTCTTAGCTGCTCTGTCAAACACCTGTCTCAGGACTGGGTTTCTGTGTTCATCCCTACTCCCAAAACCAGAGTTTCATTCAATGATTCATTTAAGTAACTTTCTCTACATGGTTAGTACTATCAGGGGTGCACAAGCAGATGAGGAAGACCAGCCCACGGCCCTCTGGGTGCAGGGTCTGAATAGATTGTTAGGTGAAGAAATCGGGTGGAGCCAGGGGAGTGACCCACACACTTGGTGCTAACTTTTGAAATGGGCCTCAAAAGATGAATTCACCAAGGTGGAATATAGCAGAAGTGTTTTGAGAGAAACAGAATAGACTGACACAGCAGTCTCTGTGCCTGAGCGATTGCTCAGCCAGTGCTTCTGCCAAGTCCGATCCTTCGAGGAGCCGGCGTTTTTATATCTCCAAAGCCCGGGTGATAGCACTTAATTCCTTGTCTGAGCGTCTATGGTAAAAATCAGCTGGAGTCAGTGTTCAGCAGAAGCTGCGGTTGACTGCTTTACGGCTACCCCAGTGAGGCAGATTTCAACTGATCGGACCGCAGAAGCTGCTGTGTGCTGCCCTGACTTTAAATTTCATTGCCACGGTCGTAGGGTTCATCTGTTTTGGCTTCTTTCTCCACTACTGTCACTGAGCCTGTTTTTTTATGTGATTGAAGTCTATTTTTATGTAGGCCATAATACTGGACTTAGAACATGACAGTGAATTTTTTCAATGGAGTGTGGTTTTCAAATCTTTTCTTTTTAAAGCAGACAAAGCTGATTTTTCAAACAAAACATTGCTTGACTCATGATATACATAACGTAGAAGCAAAACTGCCCTGGTTACAGTGCTGGTGCAGACAGGAGCCCCTAACTGGCTCTCTCTTGGCCCCCACTTTGCCCTCATGGTGGTCTGTGAGGGGCTCTTCACGGCTCCACCAAGCACAGACTGGAAGCTGTATATTACCACATCTATGTGTGAACTTTTTGTAAAATGTGCTTCTCAAAAGATCAGAGCATCATTGTGCTCATGTACTAGCTGTGTCTGAGCACACTGGACCTGGCGACACCAAATGCCATTGACATACTGATGGTAGTGTTACAATAAAGACTCTAAAATGTGAAAGATTTATAGAACTTTTCCTGGAAACACAAATATTTTTAATATGTTACAAAATAAGTGAAGACTTTACAATACAGCTAAGATTGGGCTTTTAAACCCTGCTCACTCGCTCTCTGATCACTCCAATGTTTGGCTCAAATTAGCAGTAATTCCATTTTTTAAATTCAGTTAAAGCTTTACCCCTTTGGACATGATAACTCCTGGTATAAGCTGGAAAAAACATCCTATAGTCCAAGAACATCCAGGAAGATACATACGATTCTCCTTTGGCTCAGTGCTTTGTTGCTTTTCTTCCCAGCACACCTGAGCACAAGGATGCACTACCTTCAGCTTCCCCAGGGACCCTAAAGGAGGAAAGACCTGGGAGGTTTGCAGAAGGCCTCTGGATGTTGTTTTCCCTATGGGCAATTACTATTAGGGGAAGCATTTGGGCCTTTGGAATCCAACTATAAACTAGAGTCATCTCTGCTATAAAACTGTACCCTTTATGCTCTGGCACATTTATATGGTGAACTTTTGAGGATATTTTAAAATTAATTCTAATTATATGAGTTACATCAAGGATCAACCACTGATTCATCTTTTTAACAATCTGTTACTAAATATGGACCAAAAGGTGACATAGAAGACCTGGCTTGTTCAGGAACCAGAAACTTCAGGTAGATAGACTGCAGAAGGAACCATTGAACCATGCCGAATCCATCAGTTGTCCTGACCCACTTTGAGAAGAATTGCAGCTTCAGTCTGGGTCTTGTGGATGGTGCACCTGCTGGTCTTTGTTCATCACCTCTTGAGAGAGTTTACAGTTGTCTCATTTCTTGAGATGACAATCTTGACCTGTTTGTTTTGTCTTCCTTGACCTTTTTATTTTAAATGACAACATATTTGGATTCGTAATTTTAGGTTATGAAACTACTTATAATGTTAGTCTACATTTTTTTAAATTAGAGTTTTAAAATAAAACAATTGCATGTATTTGCAGTTGCTCAGGAAGAATTACCAACGACTGAGTAATTATGAAGCTTTATGTGTCATTCTAAAATTTCTCATCTTTGATCTGTCGCTTTAATTTTATTCCAACATATTTCTAAGGCACATAAATTATTTTTGCTTCATATTCTCCTGTGCTGCTGGATTCCTTTGAAAATGAATAGAACAGAGGTCTCTGATGTTACTTTCTTAGTTATTTTATAATTAAACCATTGGTTAAACTATGATGATGTGCCTTGGTGGGAAACACAGTCTTTTGAAAATTTTGTCTATCTATTTGCTTCAATAGAAAAATCCAATTATATCTTTAGCAGTGCATAGATTACCTACTAATAGCTTCTGTGTTACAAAAGCAAATCGTTTATCTAGAGCATTATAGAAAATAGTACAAGATCCAATATCTGTCTAGATTGAGCATTGATTAAAGCAATATTTCTCTGGTGATGAAATTGTTCTTTTGTTATGAAGCATGGATTGAGAAATATGGTTTTAAAAAATTGAAAATGTATCAAACTCTTATCTGTCTTTTTCAAAAAACAGATTAAAGGTTGGGGACCATTTCTGAGTTTAACAGTAAAATCAGAACACTGTGATGTTAGCATCATCTAATCTAGCTCTCCTTTGATGAGATAGCAATGTTGTGTGATTAATGTATATACTACACTGGCTTAAAACTTCATGAGAGGAGAAATTGTGTGTGTTATGTTCATCACTGTCTCAAGTGTTTGGCTTATTGGTAATCATTTCATAAATAGTTGATGAATGAATGAGTTATTCTATTAAATCATTCATTTTTTTAAATTGATTTATTTACTTGAGAGGCAGATTTAGAGACAGAGAGGGGTCTTTCATCTGCTGGTTCACTCCCCAAATGGCCACAACAGCTGGAGCTGGGCTGATCTGAAGCCAGGAGCCAGAAGCTTCTTCCAGGTCTCCTATATGGATGCAGGGGCCCAAGCACTGGAGCCATTTTCTACTGCTATCCCAGGTCATCAGCAGAGAGCTGGATCAGAAATGGAGCAACCATGTCTCAAACCCGTGCCCAGATGAGATGCCGTAGCGCCAGCGCAATCATTTATTCAGAAGCTGGAGCTTCATAAGCACTTGCTTAAGAAAAGCCTGCCCCGGTAATGAATATACTTCATGCTTTCCATGCAGCAAACATATTGATGTCAAATCTGTTGTCACTTAAGATTAATTTAAGGCCAGCACCGGCTCAATAGTCTAATCCTCTACCTGCAGCGCCAGCACACCGGGTTCTAGTCCTGGTCGGGGCGCCAGAATCTGTCCCGGTCGCTCCTCTTCCGGTCCAGCTCTCTGCTGTGGCCCGGGAGCAGTGGAGAATGGCCCAAGTGCTTGGGCCCTGCACCCGCATGGGAGACAAGGAGAAGCACCTGGCTCCTGGCTTTGGATCAGCACAGTGCGCTGGCCGTAGCGGCCATTGTGGCTTGAACCAACGGCAAAGGAAGACCTTTCTCTCTGTCTCTCTCTCTCACTGTCCACTCTGCCTGTCAAAAAAAAAAAAAAAGATTAATTTAAGGATATGTGAAAAACAGAGCTAATAATTTTACAAAACGCATTGTTTAGAAGGTTAGACTCATTCATTTAAAAAGCCTGTGTTCAAGTTGGTTATATGTAAATAGGAGAAGGACATAGATGGAAAGACTGAACAGTTGCTGTCTGAGCCAGGCTGCATGACAGAGCTGTTCTAGGTGCAGAGCAGGGGAGAGGGACAGAAGAATCTGTTTTTGCTTCGGTGAGGGAAGGTAGGCAATAACCTGAAAACCAAAGCTGTCATTCCAGACAGGGTTTAGTGCCCTGGGCACTGAGTTACACACTAAAGACAGTGAAGACATGATGGTTTTTTTTACATTACTTCCTTTACTGCTCCCCAAAATATAGTGGACATTTCTGAGATGTTAGAAGTCGACCTTGGTGTGGTGTAGTGCAGACCAACCATTCCACTCAATGTGACTAAAAACAACAGGTTAGCGCCTTTGCACCGTGTGGTAACTAATGGTTTTCAGATTCCCAGAGAAATATAAAACTTAATAGAAAACAGGACTTTTCTTGAGCATGTCTGACTGCCAAGTTCACAGTAACTTCTGTATTAGAATGGAACGCTTTTTCAGATAAAACTACCGAATCTATTCTTAGTAGCTGCAAATATCACTTTCATTTGTCTAAAAACTAGATGAAAATTTACATGATGTACTGGTGATTTCGTGGTTTAAAATTCCAGTAGTTTCCTGTTTAACTGTTTGCTTAAGAGCATTTGCACTTGGCTCATCTATTAATAAAATCTGCCACTTTTTCTGCATTTACTAAACCCTGAGTCTTCTACTGATTGCCTTGATTAGTTCATGGGCCTTTAAAATGGGGTGCACAGGATGATCCACTGGGGTAAGCAAGAAAATCTTAGAACTTCTGTTTATCCCATCCTTCCTATAGCTTCTGGTTTTGCATTTTATAATGTATGTAATTTATTGTTAACAGACTAAATAGGTCATACAAAAATATAGCTATGCCATACGTAGGTACTCAACTTTTTTTCCTAATTTACTACTCAAAAGATGTTTGGGACTACTGATCTAATTTCACCCACAGAACAGCCCTGTTACGTCAACGTGGTTAAGCTTATCTTGCTGTTGTGGAAACTGATTCTTAGGTAAGGTAAGTTACTTTGCTGAAGGGTGCATATCCGGTGGTTGGCAGGGCAGGGATTCAAATCCCAGTTCTGTCTTAGTTCCAAATCCTATGTTAATAATCCATATGTTGTGCTGCTGACTTGGTTTAGAAGTAGGCGGCAATGTGTGTAGAATATTGCAGACTTGAAACATAAAATGTAATCAAGTGCGGAGTTGCATAATCACTAGATCAGCATTTGGAATGGGGAGAGCATTGACGTGTGTGGGGCTTGTCAACTTAGTAAATGAGGCAGCCTCTGTGTGCCCTTTGAGAGGCACTTTGTATTCCTTAAAAAGAGGGTGAGAAACTGTTTTTCATTATTTTCTCAATGCATCTTCAGGATCTTCTTATTTAGAATACTGAAGAATCTCGTTGGTCTGTAATCACATGCTCCTGTTTCTGGCATGAGAAATTCCTTCTTCAAAGCTCTTTGTGGTAGACTTTCCACATTGAGTATTGCTGTCTCCTGACTCAGATAAGATGGATGTGTTATTTTTGCAAGTTACACCCAATCGCATCTCAAATCCTGATTCCTTTCAGCTGGGTGTGTGAATTCTGGCCTTATTTGCCAAGCTCTTGGCTTTGTGATTTTCAAATGTGATTTCTACAGTTCGAAAAGCACTAAGTTAAAAACCTGTTTCTCGGCCTTGGAAAAATTAACCAGTTGCGTAATTTCTCCACAGACAGGCAAATGAGTCATCCAAATGGTTTAATGCTCTTAGTACTATAGTCCAGATCAAAATGAAAGAAAGGCGGCGTCCTTCTGTTAAATAAAACCACATCATTGTGTGCTTAAAGACGTTGAGAAGAAACAGCATGAGTGTGAATGCTGCCCAGTGGGATGGAGGAGAGAGGACCTCAGCTGTCTTTGAGAACTAGCACTGTGGAATGAGAATCCCATGGCACAAACCCCAGCTTTGACCATACGTGAAGCCAAAGAAGAGGATGACTGCTGTGGCCTCTTAACTAGTCTTGTATCCACCGTTCTTCCTGCCCATCTCCAGTTGTTCCCTGGTGACCTTGCTGGACTATAAATCTGATCTTCCCCTCCCCCCTGTTGAAAATCCTTCACCAGATTTTTTTTTTTTAAGATTTATTTATTTGAAAGACAGAGTTACAGAGGTAGAGACAGAGAGAGAGAGGTCTTCCATCCATTGGTTCACTCCCCAGATGGCTGCAACGGCCGGAGCTGCGCTGATCCAAAGCCAGGAGCCAAGCACTTCTTTAGGTCTTCCACATGGATGCAGGGGCCCAAGCACTTGGGCCATCTTCTACTGTTTTACCAGGCCATAGCAGAGAGCTGGATGGGAAGAGGAACAGCCAGGACTAGAACCGGCGCCCATATGGGATGCTGGTGCTTCAGGCCAGGGCATTAACCTGCTGTGCCACAGTGCTGGCCCCATACCAGATGTTCTTTGTTCCTCCTACACTCAGCATAACACACAGACCCTTCTGCTTCATTCCCAGCCTCACATTCCCCATCACCACACCTCACCTCACCTCACTTGGGATTTCCATATTGAATAAATGGCAATTTCTCTAACATATCCTTTTTCATGCCTCTGTCTTTGCACAGGTGACTGTCCTTTCTCTCATTTCTTTCCTTTTCTTTCTTTTTTTTTTTTCTTTCTCTTGAAAGGCAATCAGGGAGGGATCTCCCATCTGCTAGTTAAGTCTGCAAATGCCTACAACAGCCAGGGCTGGGTCAGGCAGAAGTGAGAAACTGGGACCTTAATCCTGGTCTCCCATGTGGATGACAGGAACCCAGTTACTTGGGCCATCTCTTACCCCCAAGGGTGTATGTTGGCAGGGAGTTGGAACTGGGAGCAGAACTAGGTCTTGAACCCAGGCATTCCAATGTAGGATGCAGGTATTCCAAACATCATCCTACTGGCTGTGCTAATTGCTTGTGATTTCTTCTGTTTGATATTGTCTCCTCTTTTATTCCCTCCACCTCTCGTGATTGTGTGGCTAAATCTTAAATTCATTAAGATTCAAGGCCAACTTTTAACTCATGTTGGATAGGTTTTTTTGAGCCATCAGATGAAGATACGTCTTTCCTATGTTTTTCCTTTGAGTCTATATGAAAGTACACCTATAGTGTATCATGTACAGTAACTCACATAACATTTTAAAGGTAGGGTATAATGATGTAATTATCAGCTCTATCTCACTCTGATGATAATCCTGTGTCATACTAAATAGGCTTTCTTTGTAATTTGGGATTACAAGAAGAATAAAGAGAATAAATGCAGAAGGGCGGGAGTCAGACAAAGAATTATCCAGAGCAACCAATCAGGGTGGATCCAGGTGCATAGATGGGATGCTCACAGGGATTCTTCAGCAGGGGTCTGCAGGCAGCCCAAGGGCAAAATCCACCCACTACGTATTTTTGTAAATAAAGTTTTATTGGAACAAGGCCACTTCCATTTGTTTGCCTATTTTCTCTGTTTTCAAGTTCTAACAACAAAATCGAGTACTTGGCCCCGAGAATTATGACACTCAAACCTTAAAATATCTACCATTTGTCCTTTTGCAGAAAAAGGTTGCCAACCCTGTTCTAGATCAGCAGTACTCAAACCAGCAGCATTGTAAACACTGCACATTTCCAAGCTCCCCTTAATACCTATCCAGTGAGACACTGTGAGTGAGAGGCCCTACAGGTGTCTGGTGGTGCTGGAGTTGCAAAGCACCACTCTAGATTCCTGAGCCTTTCTTCGTTGCTTGGGCTTGAAGAGAGTCAGAGTCAAAGATGAGGAGGTGCAGTTGGTAACAAGACAGGAGGACATCCAAAGGAAGGGTCTCTCATTCCTACTGAGAGGCACATCCCATTCAGGAAGGAACCCACTATTGTAGCCCTGAATTCTTGCCCAGAATTGCCTACTCAGTGTGTATTTGTGAATGAATTAATGAAAAGTAGGCATGCATGTGTACTTGTAAAGGAGCTAATCCCAAAATGTGAATCTGAGGCCTGCAAGGAGGAAGAGGGAATTAAGTACACTTGGTGGGGTGGCTCAGGACTGAGGCTGAGACCCACTCGTGGAAACAAAGTACTCATGTTATTAAAGATTTAAGAACAAGGGCAAGCATTGTGGTGCCCAAATCCCATTTCAGGGTACCTGGGATGAGTCCCAGCTCTGCACCCAATCCAGCTTCCTGCTAATGCACATGGGCGGTAGCAGATGGTGGCCCAAGTACATGGGTCCCTGCCACCCACGAAGAAGACCCAGATGGAGTTCCTGTCTCCTGGTTTCAGCCTGCTCCAACCCTGGCTGTTACAAGCATTTGGAGACGAAACCAATGGATGAAAGAGCTCTCCTTTTCTTCCTGTTATTCTGCTTTTCAAGTAAATAAATGTTAAAAAAGAAAACAACTAAAGAACAGAGACAAATGATTTGTGTAAAATTCTCACTTTTATTTCATCTCAGTTTTACGTCCCATTCGCTCCTGTTGGGTCTGCATTGATTCTTGGTGTTTTGTTCTTGCCATCATAGCTCAGCCTGCTCAGGAAATGTTAGATGGTTTTTCACCTTCCTAATCATATCTTACGTCATATTGAAGTAAGATCTACTAAATATTCCTAGTCTTTTGTCATATTTACACCAGTGGTAAAATCTTGCTTTATCAATATTGTTTCTTTATTTGTCTTAAGGAAACCCCTACCAAGTAGTCCTTATTGTAATCTTAAGCCTAAATTGATATCACTAAGATTATTATACTTACTTGGGAACATAACACAAATTTTTAAAAAGGTACCATCTAAACACAAAATTTTGCTAATATAGAAATAGGTTGTGCTAAGATTTATTATTTAGTAAAATAAACATGTACTGGAAAAAAAACACAATACCCAGATCTGCCATAATACATTTTACCTGGCCCTACATGAAATTTTTAAGTACTTTTATGTGAAACATCTTATCTTCACTGGAGTTGAAATTTTATGTTTATATGCCTTTTTTAAACTTCTGCATTCCCTGAAAACATCTGAAAGAGAAAATTAGCTTTTTGTGGGCTTTTCTAAGTGAATAAATATTATTTCATGATTTTTCAGTGATAACTAATATTATGTCAAAGAATCATCAACCTAAAACCTTTATAACTTTTGGCATGATGACATTTTGAAAGTAAAATTAGTCATTGGATTTTTTCAGTTCTGCAAATACCATGGGAATTTTATCACGTTTCAGCGCTTGCTGAATATGTAATTCCCATAGTGCCCATTAGAGGCCATCTGTGTAAGGTAATACATATTTGGGATGAAATTGATTACAGCCTACTCACTCTTGGGTTAGCATCGGGAAAAGCACGCATAGTTCAAATCTTTTTTTCTAATGACCATTCTGTAGCTGAAGATATTAATTTCCAAAGGCAGAACAACCAATCAGTCAAGATCCTAATCTTACAATAAATGACACCAGGGCAAGAGGAAAGGAGTCTGCAGAGCCTTCCACTAACATTAGGAAGTTCTCAGGGAGCGCTGAGGATAAAGGGAAAGTTAACAGCTTGTGGAGTGCAATGTTTCCTTAATAGACATCAAAGTGGACCCATCGCAGTTTTCCTAGATATCCAGAAATGTTTTATTACCCTTTTTTAAAGATTTATTTGAAAGAGTTACAAGAGAGAGAGGGAGAGGGAGGGAGAGAGAGATCTTCCATCTGCTGATTAATTCCCCAAATGTCTGCAACAGCGGGGCTGCACTAGACTAAAACCAGGAGCCTGGAACTCCATCCAGGTCTCCCACATGGGTGGCAGGGACCCAAGGACTTGGGCCATCTTCCATTGCTTTTATTCAGCAGGAAGCTGGATCAGAAGTGGTGCAGCCAAGACTGGAACCAACGCTCATATAGGATGCTGGGATCACACAGGCAGAGGCTTAACCTACTTGCCACAATGCCAGCATCCTAGAAATTCCTGTTAGCATAGCTACCAACACACTTCATGTTAACCTATTTATAACTTTTCTCAGCATACCTTCCTGGCACTACAGTCTTTGGTCTTTGGCAAGAACACTTTAAAAAGTTCTAGGAACATGGTATTAAAACATTTCTTTTAGTGCAAGCAACTTGAAATTCATGCATAGTTTTTCTCATGATACACATTTTTTCAGGAGATTTCTTGAAGACCTCTAGTAGAATAATTTAAAAATTTCGCACAGAATAAACTTAACTTTTAGTACCATTTTCCTCGAACTTTTTGAAGAACCCACATGTTATTTTTGGCTGGTTTGTTAAATGTTTTCCCTTTAATCTACATAAAAACAGATGTTTTCCTTCTTTCACATATGATTTAAATGTGATCTCCTCAGTAAGGTCATTTTACTTTTATAGGTATGTGTGTGGGAATGTACATTCTACTTTCTGAGATTATTTTTATCCTTAAAGCCAGAAAGTATACAGGCATATTTGCGTGTATATTTCTAACATTATAGCTCTCACATTATCTAGTTACCCAGTGTTTTGTGAAACATATTACCAAAAAAATTTTTTTGCTTAGAAAAATTTGATAATTTATATTATTGAACTATCTCCATGATCATTAAAAACCCTTATGATGCCTTCTGTAAAATATTTTTAATTTGAACACAGCTACATCCTGATGGGATATAAACCAGAATGGCTTAACTGGAAGTGACCTAAAAGTAATTGAAAGAATTAATAGAATCATGGTCTAAACATGGAAATACAGCATTTTTTAATGCTGGCATCATTGATGCTGAATTATTCTTCCTTTTCTTTCCTGATGAAAATTATTCATGAGATTACGAAAGATTTCAAATCTGCTTCCCATTAAAGGTAATAAAGTATACTGTCTTCTTAAAGAAGGAAAGTCGCCTTCCTGTTTTGTGTTTTGCATACTAAGGAGTCATGCATTAAGTGTACCTCATCTCTGTCCACATTATTTGGAAGATGCTGAAAACGATCTAAATTGCAGTAAATATTTTCTAACACTTGGATTTTTCTTTTGTTTTGCTTGTCATTTGCCCACATAAGAAACAAACTGATTGCTGACTCCTAATAATATAGAAATATAAAAATGAACAAGACATACATCCTGTTTTTGAGCAGTCCTACCATTCTTCCATTGAAACAGCTAATCTCAATATAATAAGATGTGTAAAGATGAGCAAAGTTCTATCAAAGCACAGTGAAGGGGAAAACCTGTTCTAAGAAGTAAAGGAAACCTTTAAAAGGAATACCTTTTGAGTTTGGCTTCATGGGGTGAGCCAGGTTTCATTAGGCAAGGCAGTGGGAGAATGTGTGGGTGTATCTATTTATAGACATACATACTTCTATAAATGCCTGCAAACTCTATGCATATGCATGCCCGATATGTGCCTGTTGTTGCAGAGAATATTGACTGGCTGATTTCATTCTCAATCCCATCCCCCTTTTGCCTGGATGCCTCCACTGTGGAGGCTGAGAAAGCTAAATACTAATAGTTAGGGATAGCCATGTAATACAGTCTGGACAGTTACCATTTATGGAAATATGCTGAGGGCCTTGGGACACATTTGCTTTTCAAAGAAGAGATAGACACAGTTGATATTACGTCCTGATTCTTGATTTCTGCATAGTTGTCATAACATACTGGTGACATCCACTTTAAGATATTGAGAAAGATCTGAGGAATGAGTTGAATATGGTTGCGTCACCATTCTAATGTCCATAGCTGCCTACTTCACTACTACTTTTCTCTGAAGGGAGGAGAGAACTTCCACTTTGCTTATGGTTCTTTCTGAACACTGATGGAGATCGTGGACTCAGAAGGCTTCCATAGGCTTAGCAGTTCATGTCAAGAGCCTTGGGTGATCACTGATGTCATACATAAGAGTGTTAACTGTTAAATTAACAACAGGAGTCGCTGTGCACTTATTCCCCATACAGGACTATATTATATTTGTACTATAAGAGTTGGCCGGTGCCACGGCTCAATAGGCTAATCCTCCGCCTGCAGCACCGGCACACCAGGTTCTAGTCCAGGTCAGGGTGCCAGATTCTATCCCGGTTGCCCCTCTTCCAGTCCAGCTCTCTGCTGTGGCCCGGGAGTGCAGTGGAGGATGGCCCAATTCCTTGGGCCCTGCACCCGCATGGGAGACCAGAAGAAGCACCTGTCTCCTGGCTTCAGATCAGCACGGTGCACCGGCCGCAGCAGCCATTGGGGGTGAACCAACGGAAAAGGAAGACCTTTGTCTGTCTGTCTCTCTCTCACTGTCCACTCTGCCTGTCCAAAAAAAAAAAAAAAAAAAAAAGTTAATTGTTAAAGTTGTTCTCAACCAATTTTTTATAATTTGTGTGTAATGGACAGTACAAATTGTTGAAATCTTTACTTAGTATAGAGTTGGTCTTCTGTATATAAAGTTAATTAAAAATGAATCTTAATGAAGAATGGGATGGGAGAGGGAGGAGGAGGTGAGATGAGAGTGGGGGTGAGACAGTGGGCATGGAGGGGAAGAACCACCATGTTCCTAAAGTTGTAATTAGGAAATTTGTATTCATTAAATAAAAGGTTTCTTAAAAAATTAGGGAACAGTGTGGGAAACTGGAGCTGCTGTTTCTTACAGAGACTGATGCTGCCTCTTGGTGTACTGCTTTCTCCTTCACTATTTCTAATTCTATCGTGTGTGCATTTCCTGACACTGTGTTACACTACAATTTAATAATAGTAGCCTGTAGCCTTACTTTTTTCCAAATAGGTCAGCAAGATTGCTGTTTCACTGTGGTAATCTTCTATGGATTCTTCTTGATTTGTTTTTAGCAGCTGCCTACTCCTTTTTAACTGAGTTTTCTTGCTGCCTCCTCCCCACCCCAACAATGTGTAGTTTTTAGAATCAGTTACATTTTTCAGAGAGGAGTGATGGCTGAAAGCCTCAGGAAATCTCAGTGTCCTGCAAAAAGAACTGGATGAAGTTGAAGATCCCTAAGAGAGAAATCTCTGGGATTAGGTCCATTAATTATCATTTAATCTCTTGATTTTAACACAGACATGTACTTCCATTTTTTGTTCTTCAAGAATCTGAACTTGTTTTTTTATTAAAGCTTTTACTACTCATTTTCTCCAGAATCTTCAGCTACTTGGAGCTACGGCCATTGAGGATAAATTGCAAGATCAAGTGCCTGAAACCATAGAAACCCTAATGAAAGCAGACATCAAAATTTGGATCCTTACAGGGGACAAGCAAGAAACTGCCATTAACATTGGTAAATCACTTAACTTATATCTTGGTACTTCTTAACAATTTGATATATTTTAGAAGATAAGTTTGAGACATATCAAGACTTGAAAGATTTGATATTTCAAGATTTTGGATTTCTACTAATGAGCATTTTAGGCTAATGTGTTTACTTATGGCCCCAAAACTCCTCTGACATTTCAGTGATTTTATATACAGTCGCAACTTAGCTCTTGCAACCACTAAATGCCCTCTCTCACCCTGCATCTGCTGACAGCCTTCCTCCCTCCCTCCCTCCATCAGGGACACATGCAGATAGCTTTTGCACAACTGATTGTGCAAATCCGGAGTTTGGACTCGTGGCAGGCTTGTGTACTCCACTTGTTCTTATGACCAAAGGTTATTTCTGAGAAAGGAAGGAAGAAGTTGCCAATTCACACTCATTCTACAGATGAGTAAATTTTGGGGGAACAGATTGTATCAGCTTGGGCCATCATAACAGAATACCACAGACTGGGTGGCTTCAACAACTTTTATTTTCTCATAGCTCTGGAAATCCAGGTCTAAGACCAAGGTGCCTGTAGGGTTAATTTCTGGTAAGGCCTCTTGCTGGCTTGCACACAGCCACCTCCTGACCCTGTCCTCCCCCCGCCTTTCCACCCAGCATGGGCGTTCCTGGTGTTTTCCTGTTCTTAGAAGGACACCAGTCCTCTTGCCTAAGTCCTTGGCCTAGTCCTTTTGGGCTTCTATAATAAAATACCATAAACTAAGTGGCTTAGAAACAGCAGAAGCTTACATCTCACAGTTCTGGAAGCTGTGAAGTCCAAGGTCAAAACACCAGCAAATTTAGTGTCTGATGAAGCAGGGAGACCAGTGAGGAGGCTGTGGCATTAATCTAGGGAAAATGTTGGGTGGAGACAGGAAGAAGTGGTTCAGTACTCCATGTGTTTTCAAAGTAGAACCAACAAAATGGACTGATAGATTAGACGTAGGGTGTCCAAGGAAGACAGGAATCACTGTGCCTCAGAGGCAGGAGAGAGTTGCCTTTACCAGAGAGAAGCCCGAAGAGATAGTGTGGTTTCTAGGGGAAAGGTCAGGGACCTGATTCCTTCGTGTGCTAAGTTTGGGATGCCTGCTGTATACCTGAGTGTCTGATGTTCAGTAGGCCCTTGGATAAGAGTCAGGAGTCTGGGAGAGAGGTCTGAGTGAGAGATACAAGTTTCAGAATGGTCAACATTTAGATGTTTGAAACCGTGAGCTGGAATGAGACCTCAGTGGGAGTGAGTGTAGATGGTATCTTGAATGGGATCGTATTGTTTCTTTAGTGAGAGCTGCCTGGCTATGCTCAGCTACAGCAAGCAGGTACAGAACAGTCAAAGGTAGGTTCAACAGGGAGTGCTTTTGCCCTGCTGCAGATACAACAAAGCAAGAAGGGCAGGAAAGGGGAGGACGCCATCGCTGTCCAGGCCAAGGAAATGTGGTGTCAGTGGATTCAAGGCCAGGCAGTCTATCCACCTGCAGCCTCCTCTGGGAGCAAAGGTGCACCAGCTTTTGCCCTTCACGCTGGTCGTTAGGAAGGGTGTTCACAGCCATTCAGAGCTCAGGTCATTGGGAATTCTTCCCCCCAGCACTCCCCACACTTGTGTATCAAGACGGCCTTCACAGGCCAGATGTTGTCCTTGTTTCATATCCCTCCAGTCTCAAGGAAGAGCATTTCCTTTTTAACGCCTATAAACCTGGAAAACAGCTGACTGCCAATATTCTGATGGTAGCAGTACTTTAGTGTCATTGCCTCTTCTCTGTGGAAAAATTGTATCAATAGATTTACTGTATGTTTGGACACAGGACACTCCTGCAAACTTCTGAAGAAGAACATGGGAATGATTGTTATAAATGAAGGCTCATTGGATGTAAGTAAAATAATGATCTTTAAAAATTCTTTTAATAAGTTAATCATCTTGTATTTTATTATGTATTCATATAGCTATGAAAATATTTTATCTTCCTGAAGCTGAAGGGCTCCTTATCACTATTGTTCTGCTTTAACACAAAGTACTCTGCTCTGAACCACATTAATGTACATTTATTCAAGCTTTGTGTCTATGACAGATGGAAACAAATTCTAAATGATTAACTTAATTTTGGGGAGGTGGCAAAGGTTGCTTTATGAAAGCACTGTGTCCAGGCATTGCTGAATGACTGTAGCTTATTCACAGCTGACCGTTTTGAAGGTTGAACAATTTATTTTTAAGATTGATTTTGAAAGAGTTACAGAGAGGGAGAGAAGAGAGAGAGATCTTCCATTCCCTAACTCACTCCCCAGATGGCTGCAACAGCTAGGGATGGTCTAAGCCAAAGCCAGAGCTCTATCCAGGTCTCCCATGTTGAGTAGCAGGGGCCCAAACAGTTGGACCATCCTCTGCTGCTTCTCCCAAGCCATTAGCACGGAGCTGGATAGGAAGTGGAAGAGCTAGGATATGAACAAGTGCCCATATGGGATGCAGCTCCATGTTGAGCCCATTATATCTGCTTTTTATATAAAGCAGATATAATATATTTTATGTATTATATTTATATATAATATATTTTTATATAAGCAGATATATATTATATTTGTTATATATATATATATATATATATATATGTATGTTGCTTCTTTAAAAATATGGTTGTGGTATTAGACCTAACAATTAATTAAACAGGTTAAGACACCTGTATCACCCAATTTATCTGAGTCTGATTGCCAGCTCTGGCTCCTGACTCCAGCATCCTACTAACTGTGGACCCCGAGAGGCAGCAGGTGATGGCTCAAGGACACTGACATGTCCACATGGGAGACCTGGATTGAGATTCTCAGCTCTCAGCTTCTTTCAGCCTGGCCCCCATCTCACCTGTTGTGGAAATCTGGGGTGTGAACTGACAGATGAAAGCTCGCTGTCTATCTCTCTCTGCCTCTCAGATAGAGATAGGTGATACATGATCTAGGATAGGTAGACAGATAGGTGATACATGATCTAGGATAGGTAGATAGGTGATACATGATCTAGGATAAGTAGATAGGTGATACATGATCTAGGATAGGTAGGTAGGTAGATGATATATGATTGAGGATAGGTAGGTAGATAGGGAAACTGATTGAACAACACAAAATAATCATTCCTGATAGGAAATACTTTTCTTTTAATGTCCTAACTTTGAAGATGAAATCTAAATTCCTAGGGTGTATTTTTCATGGCTCTGATCACTTAGTGTTCTATGTTGGAAGAGGGGAAAGACTGGTTAGGAATCCAGTGTAAACAGAAGTTAAGAAAATAGCATGTAGGTCAGATGAACTGTAAATATTTTAGAGGTGACTGTTTGTAATTTAAGGTGGAAGACAGAACAGGGGAGGTGATTATACAACTGCTTGAAATAGTCACTGTGACGCAGAGCAGAGAAAACCTGGCAATTTGGGGTGTTGGTGACGCTGAGAGACCAGACGTGTAGATGGGCTGGTGTGGAGGTGAATGATGAGGCATTTGTTTAGGAGTCAGCTGTGGAGGAGAAAGTGCAGTTAAGAAGCATTCAACTTCAGATTTTTAGATTGGACTAATGATTTTATAAATATTCATCCTTCAAACGATTCTTAAGGCTCTTTTCCCTTTCTTGGGAAATCTTTGAGCTGCCTGTAGCCTCACAAATATAATACCAGGGTGAGTCAAAGCATTGGCAGAAAGAAATTGAATTAAATGGAAACCCATGTTTTTGCTGTAAGACCCCTCATAGATGATTTTGTAATCATAGGGGTTGTTTACACCTTTCTTTATTACGGGGGTGCTTTCTGTGAACCACAAACCAAAAGAACCCCAGCCGTGGTGGGAAGTTTTACCTTCATAGTCATTCATCAGCCCCTCTGCTAAGCACCGAGAACCCACCATAAACTAGAAACCAGGGGTCTGCAGCATAACTCACTGTGGCCTCCATTCTCCACTGCTCCCTCCTATTAATGTTGGGTTATTACATCCAAGTTGTTCTAGGGAAAAAATTATGACTAAGTGCTGCACTCTAAAAACTCACAGATAATAAGGGAAGTAAAATGTGTATAAACAGTACAAAAACCAAAAGCAGTAGGGGAAAGCAGACATGTAGTAAGGTAGGTAGTTTGCTGTGAAGGCATTGTGACTTTTAGGACAGCATAAAGTAAGTGCCATTTAGCTAAGTGGAGGGAGGGAGCATACAAGTGGAAAAAGCTATTGCAAGTAATTTTCAAATTCCAGGCATATTCAGTGCATAAAAAAAGGAAATGAAACTTGAACATAAGAAGGTTTTTTCAGTATTGTCTGCATGAATATAATAACATATAAAATTTAAGTTATGAAAAAGGAGAAGAACCAATGGTAGAATCTAAATATCCTTCTATTCTATCTGAACTACCTGTTCTACACCCCTAGAGATGGCCACTAGTTCTAGTTCCTGTGTTTCCATCCAGAGCTGTTCTGCCTTTCAGAGGGGTTGGTGTATCTTTGTTGACATAAACAAATCATTGCATATTATATACACTGCTTACTTTGTTTTTCTCACTTAATACAGCTTAGCAATTGTTCTGTAAATGTATATACATATTGACCTAATTTTTTTCTAATGGTGGCGCAGTGTTTATCAGTTACCTATAGTGAAAGTATCGAGTTAAAACCAAAAATCTAATCTAGGGGGAAGGCTGGGCCAGATTTGAGAATGTGCTTCCAAAGCAAGAGGAACACATTCAAAGGCACTGGGCTTTAAGAGGTAGAATGTGAGGGCACTGTTGTGCATAGGCAGGTTTAGAAGGGTGGGTAGGCAAGGGATGGAATAAAAAAGTAAAAAGAAGTGAGTGTGAATGAAATCCAGACTTGTGCCCCGTGGTCCTGGAAATGAGCCATCCAGGGTGGGTCTAGCGCATCGCTACGGTTACTCACGGTGTTCTGAACACCACCCTCCCTGATGGTGTTTGTGCCTCTGTCGGTAGCATGAGTTAAACGTGGTGCAAGGTTTTTCTTCCACTTGGATGAAGTCAAGCATAGGACCTGTGATGCTGACACTGCATCAAGAGGAGCTTGTGACGTGCATCCATTTCATCTCAACTTAGGCTTTCACCTTGTAGCGTGCGGTAGCATTGTTCCTTTTCTTTTATTCTATTCAATCATTTTTTCCAGTTCCTGAATAAGCAAGTTCTTGAAGAGCTTATCAAGCAGTGCAAGGAATAATCTCAGGAAAAATAAGAGGAATGAAATACCAAAAATATGCAGTGTACTGTGTCAGTGTATTGTTTAGTACAGTGGTATTTATTTTCATTTTAGTGTTCCTAAGGTAGTAACTCAAAATTAGTAAGCACCTCAAAGGTTTCCTTTGTACTGGAGCAAACATGAATAAGAGTTCCAAGTGAATACTCGGTTTTAGTGAAAACAGAGACTGTGTCCCCATGTTCCAGCTTACCATTCTCTCCCCGTGCCCAGCGAAACACCTAGCACATAGTAAGTACCACAATATTTGTGATTTTACACTAAGGGCTTATGTTTTAAAAGAAAATACATCGGCTTTAAATTTGATGGTAAACAGTCATATCTGAGATGTATAAAAAAGGTTGTTGGGACAGACAATTTGTCCTAATGATTAGGATACCCTTAGCCCACCCCAGAGTGCCTGGATTCCAGCTCTGCCTCCTGATTCCAGCTTCCTGCCAGCAGCAGCAGGGATGGCCCAAGTAGTTGGGCTCCTACTGACCTCTACATGTAGAATACCTGGACTGACATCAGGAGCACTGGTGAGTGAACCAGCAGAGAGAGAGAGAAGGCAAGCTCTTACTCTCCCCTTCCCCTGTGCCCCCTCTCTGCCTCTCAAATAGTTTTTTAATTTTTTTTAAATTTTCACCATGCTTGAGGTAAGTCAGCTTGAGCATGTCCCGAATTGCACATCTCTTCCCTCTCTTATTCCCACTCTTATATTTTACAGTGATCATTTTTCAGTTAAGTTTCAGCACTTAAGAAGAATTGTGTATTGATTACAGTATTCAAGCTGACTTACCTCAAACGGTAGAGTTAGAAACATACCAGGGGATTCAAATTCAATCCCATCGAGGTGGCATGTACCAATCCCATCTCACTAGTCCCAGTGATCAATTTCTGTTCACAATTGATCGTAATGATAAGACTAAGAACCAAAGGGATCACATAAACAAGAATAGTGTCTGCAAATACTAGCTGATAGAAGCAAAAAGGGAGAGAATGATCCAACATGGGAAGTGAGATACACAGCAGACCCATAGAATGGCAAATGTCCTAAAAGCACTCTGGCCTCATAATCAGCCCTTAAGGCATGTGGATCTGGCTGAAATGCCCATGAGAGTATTTCAGGCATGGAAAGCCAAACACTCTGGGGGGGGAAAAAAAAAAACCTAAATGAAAGATCTCCACGAGTGAGATCCCAGTGGAAAGAATGGGTCATCAAAGAAGGAGGTACCTTTCTCTGAAGGGAGGAGAGAACTTCCACTTTGACCATGGCCTTGTCTAAATATGATCAGAGTCAGTGAACTCAGGGGGCTTCCATAGCCTTGGCAGCTCATGACAAGAGCCTAGGGAGACTACTGATGCCATAGACAGGAGTGTCAATTTGTTAAGTCAACAACAGGAGTCACTGTGCACTTACTCCCCATGTAGGATCTTTGTCCTTAGTGTGCTGTACATTGAGATTTAATGCTATAACTAGTACTCAAACAGTATTTTTCACTTTATGTTTCTGTGTGGGAGCAAACTGTTGAAATCTTTACTTAATGTATGCTCAACTGATCTTCTGTATATAAAGAGAATCGAAAATGAATCTTGATGTGAATGGAAGGGGAGAGGGAGTGGATAAGGGGAGGGTTGCGGGTGGGAGGGACGTTATGGGGGGAAGCCATTGTAATCCATATTCTGTACTTTGGAAATTTATATTCATTAAATAAAAATTTTAAAGAAAATTTTCACCATGCAAATATGGATTAAGGGTCAAAGGGATCACATAAATGAAACCAAGTCTCTGCTAATACTAACTGATAGAATTTTTAAAAGGAGAGAACAATCCAACATGGGAAGTGGGGCAGACTCACAGAATGACAAACAACCCTAAACAGCACTCTGTCCTCAGAATCAGCCCTTACGGCATTGGGATCTGTCTGAAAAGCCCATGAGAGCATTTCAGGCTGGGAAAGCCAAGACACTGTGGCAAAAAAATGACCTACATGAAAGATCTCTGTGAATGAGATCCCAGTGGAAAGAAGGGGCCATCAAAGAAGGAGGTACCTTTCTCTGGAGGGAGGAGAGAACTTCCACTTTGCTTATGGCCCTGTCTAAATAATGTTAGAGTTTGTGAACTCAAGAGGCTTCCCTAGCCTTGGCAACTCGTGACAAGAGCCTCGAGTAATCAGTGATGTCATAAATAAAAGTGTCAATTGTTAAATCAACAACAGGAGTCACTGTGCATTTGCTCCTCATGTAGGTCCTCTGTCCTTAATGAGTTGTACTGTGAGAATTAATGGTAAAACTAGTACTCAAACAGTATTTTATACTTCGTGTATCTGTGTGGGTGCAAACTGTTGAAATCTTTACTTAATATAGAGTTGATCTTCTGTATATAAAGATAATTAAAAATGAATCTTAATGAAGACTGAGATGGGAGAGGGAATAGGAGGTGGGAAGGAAGTGGAGGTAGCAGTGTGGGTATGGGGAGAAGAATGGCTATAATCCAAAAGCTATATGTATGAAATGTGTATTTATTAAATAAAGCTTCCAAAAATAAATTTAAAAAAATTAAAAAGTAGTTAAAAATCTCCTTGACCATTTGAGTGACAGGGTGGTGTAGAAGATCACAGGCAAACATGGTGCTGAAAGGAGGAACACTAATTTGTCCAGCTCCGGATGGCCAAGCATCCTAGCACTGCTGTTTAGGGATTGTTTTTCTCCCAGGGAGTTAAGTGGTGACTTTACAAGGCTGGTTGTTTAGGGTCAGACCCACTGGGGTGTGCTCATTTGTTTCTCAGCAGGAAAAGGAAACATCACTTTGCATAGCTCCTTCCGATCTGGATCGTCTGTCATAAAATCCAGGGCTAGCATGTCAGGCAAATCATGAGATGTTCTAGCATGCCTGTGGGTAAATCATTATTTATTGTTTCATTGAGGTGGAAAAGAAAAGTATCCTATCAGTGTTCAAATTCTACTGAAAGGTATTAAGAATATATTGGATTATCATTCCAGCAACACATTTGCATAATAAACTTTGGAACAAAATGTCTTAGGAAATAAATTGTGTTTTGTCAAGCAGCGGTTTTAATGAGTGTACTCTGGTTTCTCTGTAAAATATCACAGTGGTTAAAAGCGCAGTTCTACTCCTCTCAACTGTAGTATCCTCAGCAAATTATGAGAGTACTTCAGAAAGTTTGTGGAAGAATGAAATTAAAGTATAAGTTTATTTTGAAATCCATGTTTATGAGTAGTCTTCAGAAAAAGGTCATAGAAAATGTGTGTTATGAAAAACTATGGATGATTTCAAAATTTCTTTGCACCAAAATGAGCATCTTTTAATTCCATTTTTCACATATTTTTAAAAGTGTACTCACGAAGTCAACATTTCTGAGCCACAGCTTTACTGCCTGTAAAATAAGAACGTTACCTTTGACTATAGAGTTGGGATGGCTAGCACAGCATATGTGAAAAGCAAATATTGTGACATTTTCTAGAAAGAAGATTTCAGTAGTCTGCAGGTTGTTTTGCATTATTACTTGTGATATAAAAGATTTTTCATCTTTCAATTTTTTTCTAAGTTTCTAAATTATAACTAACATGTTATCATATATGTCCAACTGAGACATATTACTATGAAATAAATGTTCAGATTTTCCACCAAACTGTTGTTCCTAATATTGTTAAATGCCATATTTTTTTCTCATGTTGACTTTTTATAAAGTACCTATTTGAGGCTCTTAAAATATCAAGAAAATCATTTCTCTGGGTGAGCAGGGCAGTAGAAACCTTTGTCTTCCCATCATCTCAGTCATCACCCAAAAAATACCATTAAGATTTTTCATCTTCGCTTTTCAAATTTCAGTATGATTGTCCTCAAAAATATTATTCTTCAGCATTTCTAACAATTTGTAAAGAAACACATGAAACCAGACTCCGATTGAAAATACACAGGAACAGAATGGGACCCTTGCTCTCCTGAGCCAAGGTGGAACAGGTGTTCTGCCTCTTCATTCCCAATGCCTTTCACAGCCAGGGCAGCCTCTCTGCTAAGCAGAGCTGGGTGTTCTCACCCAGTTACCTGCCAGGCTCTTGTCAGTGTCAACAGGAAAGTCTCTTCAGGTGTAGGGCTGCAAAGGTGTGATGCTGTTATGGGAATATGTGTCCCAGTTTTCATATTCCAAGTTCTTGCCTTCACAGAGATAAGAATTCAAAGCAGAGGCATAAGTAGGGTGCACAAATTAGAGCAGGATTTATTGGTTTATTTAAAATGAGAGGGTGAATATACATTCACATATGCGTGTGGGCCACCCACACTGAGCAATACCCATCGTGAGTAGGCCAGAGGTTGCCTGTGAGGAGAGAGTATGGGAGGAGGCCAGAGAAGGAACAGGAACCAGCAAGAGCCAGAAGCCAAAAGCAAACAGGGCCAATCACCTGTGTAACAGTCTCTTTTATGGAGAGGGATTGGTTCCCTAATTGAATACAGGGGAGGAGTTTAGGTTGGGTTTGGTGTGTTTGAGTCTTTCTGGGATTATGGCACCTCCACATAGAGTTTAACTTGCACCTGACCATCATGGATCTTTTCCTTCCTGGTGTAGAAACAAGTGCATCATGGGAAAGTGGGCATACTGGATTGACAGAGAAGGTGTGGAGTTATAATGCAGGGCTGTGCAGAAATTATGAAAAATCTTTCAGCTCCTCTGTTCCACTCAGCTTCTTGCCTGTTTCCACTGTATCAATGCCTTTTCTCACCCATCATAAAGGTCATGGTCAATAAGCCTGTGATAAAAGATTAACAAGAGAAATGCATATCAGCTTTATTTCATCAAAACTTTATATTACCCAAGAGCCTTGAGAAATGCAGATGCAAGCATCCTGGGAAAACTTTTTATGTTTAGGTTCAACAGCTGTGTAGAAATGTAACTGGATGAAAAGAGTATGACCTAATGGTAATAGACTGGGAGGGGAAACTCGGATAGGCCTGTCCAGATTCTGCTGAGCCTCTCTGCGTGGCCCTCCTTCCTGCAGATCAGACAGGATCCCCTCCGGAATGAGAGCCTTAGAATCTGTCAGACAACACGGGTTGGAGAATTTCTGTATGGCCAGCTCGTACAGAGAAAGGGGAAAGTTGGAGTTGTAAGATTATTCATTTGTTGATTTGTTTATTTAGTTGAAAGTCAGAGTTGCTGTGACTCAGAGCTTCCATCCACTGGTTCACTGCTCAAGTTGCTCCAATGGCCAGGGCTGAGCCCGGCCAAAGCCAGGGGCCAGGAGCTTCATCCAGTCTCCCACATGGGTGGCAGGGTCCCAAGCACTTGAGCCATCTTCTGCTGCATTTTCCAAGCCATTAGCAGGGAGCTGGATGGGAAGTGAAGCAGCCGGGACACCCACCATTGCCCACAATGAGATGCCGGCATTCTAAGCGGTGGCTTTACTTGCTATACCACAACGCCAGCCCCTAGAGTTGTATTTCTCAGCTTTATGACTGGCTTTGGGAGAATGCGGTTCTAGGTTCTATGATCCATCTTGAAAAAGAGGAATGTAAATTCTGTGGATTGTCTTGTGGGGGAAAAAGGAGCAGGGAAAAGAAAGGCAGAAGAAGATCAGAAAGATCTTGCTTTTGGTATCCTTTTCCTTCCGCAGGCCAAGGCACCGTGCCTCGGGTATCGTGTTCTGGCCCCAGCAGCAGAAAGGCTGGGTTTGTTTATTTCAACTTAGTAAGAATCTTATGGGCAAGTGACATTAAGAATTATCTCAAGTTAGTATTTCAGGCATGGAAAGCCAAGACACTCTGGCAAAAAGATCTCTGTGAGTGAGATCCCAGTGGAAAGAACAGGTCTTCAAAGAGGGAGGTGCCTTTCTCTGAAGGGAGGAGAGAACCTCCACTTTGACTATGACCGTGTCTAAACAAGATAAGAGTCGGAGAACTCAAGGGGCTTCCATAGCCTTGGAAACTCATAACTGGTGCATAGGGAGATTACTGATGCCATAAACAGGAGTGTCAATTGGTAAAGTCAACAACAGGAGTCACTGTGCACTTACTCCTCATGTAGGATCTCGGTCCTTAACATGCTGTACACTGAGGCTTAATGCTATAACGAGTACTCAAACAGTATATTTCACTTTGTGTTTCTATGGGGGTGCAAACGACTGAAATCTTTACTTAATGTACACTAAACTGATCTTCTGTAAAAAAAAAAAAAAAAAAAAAAAAGAAAGAAAGAAAGAAAGAAATTTTCAATTCCCAACTTGACTCTCACTGGGATTAAACATGACAATAGGTCTGATCTGATTTCATCATCATTTAAAAAAAATCATCTATTATTTTTCACTTTATGTTTCTGTGTGGGAGCAAACTGTTGAAATACTTACTTAAGGTATACTAAGCTGATCTTCTGTATATTAAGATAATCGAAAATGAATCTTGATGTGAATGGAAGGGGAGAGGGAGTGGGAAAGGGGAGGGTTGTTGGTGGGAGGGACGGTATGGGAGGGGAAGCCATTGTAACCCATGAGTCGTACTTTGGAAATTTATATTCATTAAATAAAAGATAAAAAAAAAAAAAGAATTATCTCAAGTTAATCAAAACTTATTATGTATTTGTAATGAAGAGATAATTTTGATAATGTTTTGTCATGCTACTTTGAGCCACTTTATTATGAGTTCTGATTAGACTCTTGATCTGAGAAATTTCCTTGAGTATCTGAAAAGGCAGGAATTTCAAGCTGCCAGCATGGAGAGTATACTGCACTTCTGCCCTAACTCCACAGCAGTACCAAAGAAATACACTCAGACTTTGTTAAGTAGAAACTCCTTCTACTTAATTACCTGCAGCCAGGGATCTTTTATCCATGTCTTCTTTATCTTTCGCTTTGTCATAATGTAATATGTTTTAAGTTTATTAAAACTGGAGACATCTGGGGCCAGCACTGTGGCATAGCAGGTAAAGCTGCTGCCTGCAGTACAGGTATCCTATATGGACACAGGTTTGAGAGTGAACCAGCGGATGGAATATACCTCCCCCTCTCCCTCCCTCCCACTCCCTCTTACTCACACTCACTCTGCCTCTGCCTCTGCCTCCACCTCTCTGTAACTCTGCCTTTCAAATAAATAGATAAATCTTCTAGAAATACTTTCAGACAACTCAAAATATTTTTCAGGTTGATTTGATCTAAGTTTCTTCTACACAGTAGAAAAATTATGGAGACATGTCATTGAGATAGTTCAGGGTTTCACCACATTTTCATCTGTCAAGTCCAATGCGGGTGGGGCAGGCCATAATTTCTTACAGTGCTAACCGCATGACTTAAAGAAACAGATTTCTCATAGGTGCCAAAATATCCTTCTTGAATCTTTATTGACGTCCCCTTACACTTGGCCCCGCCTTTCCTAGCATCTTTGTGTGTGAGGAGTTGTGGGATCTGTCAGGAGGTAGAGCAAGATCTTAAATCCATTCATACTGCTTTTCCTCCTCCTTTCTACTGCCTGGTTTTCCTAGGAAATAAGGAGAGTAAGGAGGGAAAATATCCACTACACACTATCAAATTAACAGGAATGATGTTTGGAGAAATAAATTTCTTCCACTTAAAGTCAAAGCCTCCGAGTGTTCCCAAGTGTAACCTGCCCACTGATCCTAGGACACAGTGTTCCTGGATTGTCTTTGCTGTTGCCTGCTCGGGAGCCACACACACACACACACACACACACACACACACACACACCCCGCATGGCCAACAGGGTAGCAATCCCGCAGGAAAGTGCAACTTTCTGGCTCTGTGGGAAGGGAACTCTGCTGTCTCTGCAGGAGTCTGTGCATCGCTATTGCAGTCACAACCAAATCAATAGCTTACCTGTATTAGGTGCTTATTTTGCACCAGGTACTCCACCATGGAGTCTGCAGGGACAATCACATGTGCACCTGAAAGTACTAGTAGACAGATATTCTTATGTCCATTGTATGGATGAGAAACCTAGAAAGGGTAACTTGACCAGACACAGAAAGCTAAGTGGAGACCTAAGTCATTTGATTCCAGAATGCATTAGATAAGTAAGGATTTCTTGCCCTTAGCTGCTATGTTTGTGAAACAAGAGTCCTGAAAATATCCATGCCATAGAATGGTGTGGTGAGGACTCAGTATAGTAGTGTCTGTAAATACTAAGAAGCAATGCCAGGCATGTAGTAGGCACTGAAGAAACATCAATTGTTATTAAGATCATCACCATTATTATTCCTTTTAGCATTGTAATTCCTTGGGAGAACAGGTCTTCATTGCCAGCTGCTCTGAATGATGACTTTAAACAACTGCTCTGCTCTTAAATTACCTAAATTTTTCTGCTTAATTTGCGAATATGACCCCGAACCAGCCATGGGTCTGAATATGGATACCAATGTTTCCCCTCACTGATATTTTTTACAGAAAATGACTTGTTAGCCACATTGAATATTAAGTTAACAAGCATTAGAATATATATTTTTCAACACTGTGGTAAAAGAAAACCCTTTATGGAATTGCTAATATTTTCTAGCTGAATTTGACTTCCTAATACCATGTAAGTTTTAGCTATAAATTATGGACTTTCAGGGCATAAATGCTGAAATTGTCATCTGGACCCTTTTAAGCTCAACTTATATGTATTATGCAGACAAACCTCATTGTTTTGGGAACCAGCCACTGTTGAATAGCTTCTGAAAGAAATCCAGAATAAGCAAGTTATTGACTTGACTCCAGAAAAAAGGGGAAAAAAGAGAATTTGGGCTACTTCAGGTTTTGTTTTGATATGTCCCCTGAGTCTAATACAATATATTTTGTATTGCTTTGAAAAATAGTTTAGGCAGGTTTTAAACCACTCTGACTTTTCCTCCTGTGCCAGTGTTGGCGCTTTAACACTGTCAATTTTCTTTTACCATTAGCAAAGCTGTTTCAGCTCTTTGGCTTGAAATTTTAAGAGCTTAGTTTAACTTTTGAGGTGTTAATGTATCCCTATCAGAAGCAAGGATACTTTCCTAAGATATCCCACTGGAGGAAGACTGTTCAAATACTGTTGGCACAGGGCTTATTCCAAGTAGCTGTCAGTGAAGAAAGCCAGCTTCATTGCATTTGAAAGAAATGGGTTAGGAAAAATGTAAACATGGCAAAAAAATGAAAATAACATATAAACAAATAATCTGTTCTCCTTTCGCTTGGTTTAAGGCAGAGTCTGCTGCAAGCCAAAGTGTGTGGTTGAACAAACCATTGTTTGGTCTCAAAGAACTAAATGTGTCCCCTTCTTTAAAACAAAGTTCAGTGAGCCCGGCTTGTGTGCAAAACCCTAAGTGATACTGTTCATACATGCATAGTGTTTCTGTTTTGACAAATTCTTCCTCCATGTGGGCCTGAATATTCTCTGCCTTGCTTTCGGCAAAACGTCTGAACTCTCCCAAGAGCTCCCTAAGACCTAGAATTAGAAGTAAATGCTTTCTAATCAGTCTGCCCCTTTGCCATTCCCTAAGAAGCTTGTTGATATTTCTGATGGAAGCAAGCCATGCTGGGGGCCATCTTTGCCTCTCTGCCCCCCATACCTTTGGTAAGCCAGAGTGACCATGAAACAACAGTTTTGTAGGAACCTTCCTGTGAGTAACTCCATGCGTAATCCTCCATTCCTGTAGGGCTGGTGCTGATTGTCTCATTACAGATGGAGACTTGGCGTCCCCATAGGTAGCAAGTGTCAGACCCTAAATTCACAGCTCAGTTGCTCCAAGTCCAGAGCTGATGTTCTACTTGTTTGTGGTTTTGTTTTTAAATGACCACACCTTCTCTAGCGACAGCAGCTACTCAGTCATAGAAGGAAGCATTCCCTGAGGCATATCCCAAACTTTCTAACTTGGTTAACCTCCCCTCCCATTCATCACTAGGGCCTTAGAGTAGCTGAATGAGCCATGCTACCCTAGAACATGGAGAGGTTTGGGCACTTGGCATTTGTAGACTTGAAGGCAGACTTTATATTCAGTTTTACCAAAACAAAAATTGTATATAAGATTTTATTGAATGTATACAAGAGTACTTCAGCAAGTATGTGGAAAGTGAGCTTCAAAGATAAGTTTTATTTTGTTGCCACAAATATTTTAAAACTATGCATGCCATTTTCATAACATGCATTTTTCATGAACTTTTGGAAGACCCTTCATATGCATGGATCTCAAAATTTTGGGGCACCAAAATCAATTTACCTTTGAGAGAGAGAGAGAGGAAGCAAGGGAGGGAGGGAGAGAGAGGTCTTTCTATCCACTGTTCACTCCCCAAATGGCCACAATGGCAGAAGCTAAGATAGGCTAAGGCAAAGAGCCAGGAGCTACTTTCAGATCTCCCATGTTAGTACAGGGGCCCAAGCACTTGGAGCATATTTTCACTGTTTTCCCAGGCACATTAGCAAGAGGCTCGGGATGCCAGCATTACAGGCAGTGGCTTAACCTGCTATGGCTTAAGCAGTTGAGGTCCTCCACACTTTGGGTCCTGTGGTGATTAATTCAAATCATTAAGAAAATGGACCCACTGTTACTTTCTCCTTGTTTATAGGTAACAATTTCTCACAAGCCCTGGTTCTTACCTTCCCTAAACCATTGATTTGGTAATTTGCTTGGATTTAGCAAGGCAGCTGTATGATCTGGGCAGCCTACTCCTGGCTGAATGGGAGGCAACAGGAGTGCTTGGATGTCTGCTGGGGCAGCTCCTCCCAGATACAGCACTTCCTCCTGCATTTGACTCACAGATGGAGAATATTTAATACCAAGTTCAAAATAAATGTTCAGGAGGCTTTCAGTAGTGGTTTAAAATAATTACCAGAAGCAGGGTTGTTGATAAAAGCCTTGATCCACAAAACTATTTAAATTATATAATTATATCCCCTGCCTCACTCTTCCTTCCTTCCCCTGGATTTGTCTTTCTCTGGTATAGGCTCCCACCCCAACCTGAAACCTAAACTGGACACAGATTCAACACTTCTCTGCCTCTCTGTTGTACCTTAAGTGAGACTAGACACCTCACTAGGAGTTATTTGCCTGATGGAACCCATCATAGTCCCAAATCCCAAACCTCTACTGAGAGCCAAAAGCAATTTATCCAGGGTTGCAACTTCCTCCTCTTACCCGCTTCCATTTTGACCCTTGACCTTCCTCCGATGGCATGTCCCTTCTGGGAGACTGGGCCATTTCCTCAATTACTGTGTTTTATATCTACTCTCGACCTGAAAAACCCATATCTGGGTATCAACAAAGCAGAGAATTCTGTTTTCTTCCCTTTCCCTTTCCCCAGTATTTTTAGCAATATGTATTGATTAAACATGTTCATTTGACTGCCTGCCACTAAGCTGTTTTAGAAGGACCTCCGTGACCATATGTTTTTAATGAATTCACCTTCTGCCTGACCGTACCCATTTTAGAAAAATTGCTTTATATCGGATGGGTTCCAAATGTGTATGTTTTTAAGAGTTGTATGCTAGTATTTAGGCTAGGAGCTTAAAAACATCACAGCTTTTTGAAGAAAAGCTACTCACAGAGAACAAGTGATTTTGAGTGGAATATGAATACTAAGCATATCAATTGTATGTAAATGTGGTTTCTTCCTACTCTGGCATTTGTTCTTTATATTTAAAATTTTGTTTGTTTGAAAAACAGACACAGATAGACAAAGATATTCCATCCACTGGTTGACTCCCCCAAGTATCTATAATAGCTGCCACTGGGCCAGGCTGAAGCCAGGAGCCTGGAATTCAATCCAGTTCTTCCACATGGGTGGCAAGGACCCAACCACTTGCGTCATCACCACTGCCTCCCAGGATGTGTGCATTAGCATGAAGCTACAATGAGGAGTGGAGCCAAGACTTGCGCCAAGACATTCTTAACTGCTATGCCCAACAGCTTTCCTTTACTACTACCTAACTAACTGGAGGAAGAGTTGATATATGCATTGCATGGGAGTATATGGAATGTCCAGTGTTCCACTGAATCAGTAACACATTGTAGAAAAATTAGTAATACCCAAAGGTTTACCCGTGTTGTTATTATGGGAGTCATAACTCACTCTTTAAGAACGTGCTAACATCGTCCATACTTCATATGGTCATAATGCATTATTTAAGAATGTTCTTGGAATGTTCCGTTAATTTGCAATTTTAGGGTGTGAACATTTGGAGAGTGTAAAAGCAGAGAAATAATGAAACATTATTTGACCATAAATTTGTAAAAACCTCATGTCTTAAATGATGATTAGGTGGGGCCGCAAACCACCAAAACAGCTAATAAAATAGGTGTTATTTTAAGGTTCTTATGTATAAGAGTTCTCCAGAAAGTTCACAGAAAATGAGAATTAAAAAAATCACTTTCTTATGGTGTAAAAAATTTGAAATTAGTGTATGTGAAGGGTCTTCAAAAAGTATGTGAAAAATTCATATTTTGAAAACCTATATATGGGCTTCAAAAATTTTTGCCACAAAATAACCTTTTAATTCCATTTTTCCACAAACTTTTTCTTTTTAAGTATTTATTCAGTTAGTTGAGGGAGAGAGAGAAGGAAAAACAGAGAGAGGTCTTCTATCCAGTGGTTTACTCCCCAAATGGCCACAATGACCAGGGCTGGGCCAGGCCAAAGCCAGGAACCAGAAGCTTCTTCTAGGTCTCCCATGTGGTTGTCAGGAGCCCAAGAACTTGGGTCATCAGTTGCCTTCCCAGGCGCATTAGCAGGGAGTTGCATTGAAAGTGGAGTGGCCGGGACTTGAACCAGCACCTGTATGAGATGCTGAAACTTCGGCTACTTTAACCTGTTGTGTAACAGTGCTGGCCCCCTCCACAGACTTTTTGAAGTGCCCTTGTGTGCTCTCTTAGTTGACTTTCAATTTAACTTCTATAGATTTTAAGTAGATAACTTAAGTAGATAAGTAGATCCTTATCAAAATTAAAGATTTTTTTGCCTCCCAGTCTAATTAATGAGACAACTGTGATTCCAAGAACCAGCCTGCCTCAGGAGAGAGCTAGTAAGTGACAGAGCAAGGATTCAGCTCAAGCCTTTCTGATACCACATTATGGCCTTCCAGAGTCAGCCAGCCAAAAAAATATAAATCAAATCCTGAGATGGTAGACAAGAATACACGGACAAGTATACCCCTGGTAGACCGTGGAATGGACTTAGCCATGACACTGTATCCTAAAATGTGTGATGCAGTCCTGTCCAGAAAGTTGAGCCTTTTCTAGCTACCTGGTCCAGAAGAGTTCTGGAGTTCTTGGGCTCTTAAGTCAGTGGTTGAAACCATTGTTTATTTTTCATTTAATTTTGGCCCTTCATTAAGGGTTTTTTCCAAAATATTTAAATTTTCCTTTTCAAAAAAGAAGAAAAATGTTTAATCACCTTGTCTTTACCGTACAGTGCACAGCTCCCTGCAGTGGAGACAGACCTTGAGTTCTGAACCCTAGGGTATGTGTAAGCATCATTTGTGGCAAGGGTTACCCAGGGTTCCAACGCATCGTGTGCACCCCCTCGGGTCAGCCTCAACTTTGTCCTGCCCCACATTTACCTGGCTGCTCATTTGTGCATCCTGTGTATATGTATGACTAGTGTCTGCACAATTGGTCCTTGCACATCTGCCAGCAAGTATTGGAGTTGTTTTGCACAGTGGCCCAGCCTTGAGCCAGTTAGTTCTCTTCTTCCAGTCGGATCATAGTTCTAGAAGAGGCTGAGAGTCCTAGAAAGGATTATGTCAAACGTAGGAAAAAGCTAATGCTTCCTCAAGTTCTTGGTTCATCCAGATTCCTACAGCGAGTTTGTAACATTCTGTTGCATGTTGCTATTTTTAAGGAAAGTTAGGTGAGGGGCCAGTGCTGTGGCATAGCTGATAAAGCCGCCACCTGCAGTACTGGCATCCCATATGGGCACCGGTTTGAGTTCCAGCTGCTACACTTCCAATCCAGCTCTCTGCTATGGCCTGGGAAAGCAGTAGAAGATGGCCCAAGTCCTTGGGCCCCTGCACCTGCATGGGAGACCCAGAAGCAGCTCCTGGTTCCTGGCTTTAGATCGGCTCAGCTCCGGCCATTGCAGCCAACTGGGGAGTGAACCAGCAGACGGAAGGCCTCTCTCTCTTTCTCTGTGCCTCTCCTTCTCTGTGTGCGTAACTCTTTCAAATAAATAAATAAACCTAAAAAAAAAAAAAAGTGAAAACAGAAAGCTGTGTTGCTGATACTATAGTAGGAAGTGGAGGCTTCCTAAATGTAAATGCGTTCTGACAATGGTGAAAGTTGTTTTCTTTCAAGACTGAGTGAATGGGTATATTCTAACTGGTGGTGAATTCATGAAGCAAAAGAACAAATCCAAGGACCACAAAATTGTCTTAGTTCAGTCTGGCTGCTGAAACAGAGTTACCTTGGTCTGAGTGGCTTACACAGCAAACATCTGTGTCGCCCAGTTCCAGAGGCGATGGAACTCACTGTGGCTCACAGACTCCTCTTGACGTGCAGAAGCGGAAGGGGGTGCTCCAGCATCTCTGCTCTGAGAACCCCCATCCCATGCCTGGGCTCTGCACCCTCCTGATTCAGTGACCGCCCAAAGGCTGCACCTTCTGCTGCCTTCATAGTAGGAGTTGGGATTTCGACATATGAATTTGAGGAGAATGCATTCATTCTGTAACAGAAAGTACACTGTTAAATATTTATCTTGTGTCACACTATAATTCAGAATTTGTATATATTGGAGCAGGTGTTTGGTACAGTAGTTACAACACAGCGTGGGAATGCCCACATCCCATAGCAGTGTTCGAGTCTGGCTCTGCTTCGGATTCCAACTTCCCGCTGGTGTGCACCCCTGGAGGCAATAGGTAATAGCTCAATTGCTATCCACATGAGAGACCCAGATTAAGTTCCTGGTTTCAACCTGGCCCAGTCCCAGCTGTTGTAGGCATGTGGAGAGTAAAACAGTAGGTGGATGAAAGGTCTTTGTCTCTGTCTCTCAGTCTCTGCCTTTCAAATTAAAATGAGTTTTAAAGAAAAAATGTTAATGTTTTCCTTTTTGGATGTAGAATCTACCTTATAACATAAGCTTACCATTTAACCTGTACACATTTAACAGATTCTTAGGAATAAGTCTAAAGCCAGGCACTTGTTTGTATGGAACCCAAACATGACTATGAATAAATCCACATAGGGAGGCTTTTTTCCTTTACTTTTTATGTTTGGCTTTAGCCTTGCTGATTGAGATAAGTGAGTGATCACGCATTATTTACTGTCACTGCAAGTAATTAACTGTGGCCCCAGGAAAGGTGTGGACGCCACAGCTGTCAGGTGTTGCTTGTTGGACCTGTTTTCCATAATGCTCACCTCATCTCCACCCTGTGAACCGATGGCCAGCCAGGCCTCTTGCCGGAAGCTATAGACTTTTCCTTTCCTTTCCTTGGGGATATTTCCACGTTCTCTACTAGGGTGTTCCTTGGATTTGTTCCTAACCAAGACTCTTTCCTGAAAGGAATCAGGGGAAAAAAAAAAAAAAAAAAGGACTAGAAGCTGAAAAGAGCCACTTTTATGCAGGTGCTATCTGCAACATTACATCTTGGGCCATCAGAAACATAGTTCTTAGGTGGCCTAGCTTGTTCCCTGAAAATCTGGCCTGCGGGCTCTTCTGACTTTTCCAACCAGAGTTTTGCCACAATGAAAATGGCGATGTGTGTGCTGTGATATCTTCCAAATAAATCAGGGTTTCAATGTATTTCTCTGCAAAGCTGCCTCAGATTTCATTGTGTAGGGCACCCTTTGTGATTTTTATTAAGAGTTTCCTTGCTACAGGTCATGTAAAAGTAGTGAAAAAGATTGCCATAAAACTGCTGGTCTCTGATTTCTTGAAGGTTACTGTGTGTCATTTTATTTTATTTGAGGGTGTTTCGTGAACATATCTGTATGGCCTGGCTGTGGTCTAAAGATTCAAAAGGGATTCCTTTAAAGTTTCTGGTCACCATTATTTTTGCAAGGAATTCTACATGGCCAAGTTGTCTGCCATGCATGTTTCTTCTGTTGTTCTTTCTTGCTTTTCCAAGCATGTGTTTTATAGCCAAATAAATATTGTTTACTTCTCCCTTGCCCACTATTATACAACCTGGCATGATCACTAAGTAGCTAAGAAAAGTATGACCTTGTGTGTAGGACTGAAGGGGGGAAGAATACTGCCTATGGTGGGGGAATAAAGATGCAAACACAAATGAGGGGGAAAGAGACAAGAGGAGAAATCAGTGGTTCCTCCACTCAGGATTTGGGGGTGTTGTGGTATTTGGCCTAGCAGTTAAATGTTCATTAAGGGCCAGTGTTGTGGTGCAGCTGGTTAAGCCATCACTTGCAGTGCTGTCATCCGGTATCAAAGCACCTGTTCATATCCCACCTGCTCAATTCCTGATCAGGCTGTCCTGCTAATGTGCCTGGTAGGGCAGCAGATGATGGCCCAAGTACTTGGGCCCCTGCCTCTCATGTGGGAGGCCAAGATAGAGTTCCTGGCATCCTGGCTTTGGGCTGACTCACACCTGGCTGTTGCAGCCATTTGAGGAGTGAACCAGTGGAGAGATAGCTAGATAGATATCACCCCTCATCATTCTTCCTTTTGTATAAATAAATATTTAAAGAATAAAAAAACAATGCCAATTAAGATGCCTGTGCTCCACGTTGGAGTGCCTGGGTTCAGGTCCTAGCTTCAGCTTCTGACACCAGCTTCTCACTCACACGCACCATGGAGGGCAGCAGAGATGGCTCAGTGATTGGTTCCCTGCCACCCACATGGGAGACCTAAATTTAGTTCCAGGCTCCCAGCACTCAGGGAATGAACCAGCAAACAGGAGGTCTCTCTCTGTGCCTGTTTCTGAGTGTTCTCAGTGAACCAGGTGGATGCTTGCTGACCTAATAGGGCCAAATTTGGAATCTTGAGGAGAGAAGAAAAGGTCTGGAGTAGCCTGTGGCCAAAGTGGAATCCACTAGGCATGGATCAAAGTCTCTGTCATCAAGCAAGGGCACCCAAGTAATAAGAGAGCTGCGGAGGAGGAGCCGGCCCTCACCTCACAGCAAGGTCATTTTTTTTTGTTTCTGTGTCACCAGCGCTGAAGTGGAGACCTGGTATTAGTGGTGGCCTGCGTGGTCAGTCTGACAGGTAGGAGGCTGCGGACCAGGGGCTTCCAGAGCGGGCTCGGCCAGGAGCAGCGCCCCTGTGCAGGGGGAGTCTAGTTGATGGTGACCAAGATGGCCACAGGAAGAGCATGCTCCCTCCTTACCTAGCTGGACTAGGCCTCTCCCCTCTCCCCTCTCCCCTCTCCCCTCTCCCCTGCAAATCACCTTTACCTCTGAGTGTCCCTGATGTTCCTTTCAGCCCACGAGTTAAAACCTACAGGAGAAGGAGCTATGAACCTTGTATGGTGCTGTGCTCCGCGCTCTTTGATCCGCCCTCTGATTTAGCGTCTCGCTTATGCCTTTTCACTCTCACAACTCACTGAGTTTAAATGTTTAAACATTTCCCCCTTCGGTAGCCAAAGAGAAAACAAAGCAATAGCTAATATAGTAATAAATTTATCTTTAGCTACAGGAGATAAGCTTCAGTGCAATATGGCCATAAAGTAGGGTTCCCAGGCTTAGGGGAGAAGCCAATAAACTTTCATAAATAAAAGAATTTTGAAATACTCCCCACAGCAAATAAGGAAAAAATATAACTTATAACAGCACCCAGCCAGCAACAGAGGTTGCCTACCAAAGAAAACTATAAACTGAAATCAGAACACGCCTGCAGGATTCTGGTCGTCGCCTCGCACCCACGGTGGGCTGACCAGAGTTCCCTGCGGGGAAGGTTCACGCTCACCTTCTAGAACACCCCGGCTGTCTCCTGACACATTCAGATTTGCTGAAGATCTGTGATAATCACCAAGGAAACCCAGGGGTGCGGATGCCACAAATAGAGTTTTTAACAGATGTTGAGGTGTTTGCGCAGGCCTGAGACAGAAGGGAGAGTGGGGAGCACACAACTGCACCCCACAGAGTGGGGAATGAGGGCAGTTCACTTTCCCTCCTGCTTTGAAGCTGATCTTTCAGATCCTGAGGTCCATCTCAGGTTTCATTTCAGGTTTTCAGCCCAGAAGTCACTTAGACAATTGGTTAAAAAATACAGAGGCGTGTTAGTGAGCAGTGCCTTTGTTTGAAAGACTGTTGAAGTAGTGGATTATTTGCTCCCTAGAACAAATAGGGAACAGAGAAGAGAAAACTGGTCTCTCTCTCTCTCCTCTGTGTGCACACACGTGTGTGTGTGTGAGAGAGAGAGAGATCCAAAGTGATAATAAGAAGGAAGTAGAATGCTGCCAGTAGAATGAAATCAGAATTTATCAGTGCTCTCACTGAATAAATATGTATTTTCTGGGCATCTGTAATTGCAAGCCCTGCCTCTGTTGCTGGGAAACAGGTTAATGTGGTCTCTCCTCTCAAGGGAGCAGGGGCTTTCTAGCTCCAAGGCAGCTACACATGGTGGCACGGATCAGCCTGGGAGGCCTGGTGGTAGGCAGGGACTGTCCCCTGGGGGAAAGAGCATTGCAGAGAGACGGAAATGCAGCTGTGTTGAGTGGGATGGGCTCCGGGAGGGGAGACTTACTGGGCTTGGGTTGTGGAAAGCCCTCAGTGTCACTTAAAGGAGTTTGGACTTTGTCATGCTAGGAGAAGAAAGCCTCAAAATGACTGTAAAGCAAGAAGAGCTATGATTTGTGTTTTATAAAGAGAAATCTCTGTTGGCGGCAAAGACGAGATGAGAGACAGATGATGATGGCTCCAGGGAAACAAGCAAACGGAGTGGGCGTGCCATGTATATCCACTGTGTCTCGTACTGTCTAAAGTTTGGTTTCTTCTGGATTATGCAAAGAAACACGAGCTAGCACAGAAATTTAATTCTGAATTTCAATTCACTAACTTAGAAGCCATGTAGTTTTTTAAAATCTTTTTGAGCTTTTAGTGTGTTCTTTTTTAAAATATATATATATATTTATATGTTACATAAAATATATATAAATGTACATATTTTATATATTTCTAAATTGACAAATAGTAACCATACCTAATTATGGGGCACAGTGTGACATTTCAATATGTGTATATGATGTGTAATGATCAGATCGTGGCATTTGGCATATCTGTCACCTCAGACATGTGTTAGGAACATTCAAAATTCTTTTAACTATTTTGAAGTATTCTTTTTTATTTTTTTAAAGATTTTTATTTATTTATTTAAGAGGTAAGTTACAGACAGTGAGAGGAAGAGACAGAGAGAAAGGGCTTCCTTCTGTTGGTTCACCCCCCAAATGGCCGCTACGGCCGGAGCTACGCCGATCTGAAGCCAGGAGCCAGGCGCTTCTTCCTGGTCTCCCATGCGGGTGCAGGTGCCCAAGCACTTGGGCCATCCTCCACTGCCTTCCCAGGCCACAGCAGAGAGCTGGACTGGAAGAGGGGCAACCAGGACTAGAACCCAGGGCCCATATGGGATTCTGGCGCCACAGGCGGAAGATTAGCCAAGTGAGCCACAACACCAGCCCATAGTTTATTTTTTTTTTAATTTATTTATTTATTTATTTGAAAGAGTTAACACAGAAAGAGAAGGAGAGGCAGAGAGAAGTCATCTATCCGCTGGTTCACTCCCCAATTGGCTGCAACAGCTGGAGCTGCACCTATCGAAGCCAGGAGCCAGGAGCTTCCTCCAGGTCCTCCCATGCAGGTGCAGGGGCCCAAGGACTTGGACCATCTGCCACTGCTTACCCAGGCCACAGCAGAGAGCTGGATTGGAAGTGGAGCAGCCGGGACTCAAACTGGTGCCCATATGGGATGCCGGCACTGCAGGTGGCAGCTTTACCCGCTGTGCCACAGCACCAGTCCCTAGCAGTTTCTTTATTAATGAACACCCAGCTTGACTCCGTATCTTAGCTATTGGGAACAGTGCTATAGTGAGTATGGAAGTATGAGCTCTTCTCCACATACTAGTTTTATTGCCATTAGCTATGTTCCCAGTAGTGGGATTGCTGGATCAGACGGCAATTTTATTTCTAGTCTCTGAGGAACTTCTGTACTGCTTTCTATGATGGATGTACTGATTTGCATTCCCACCAACAGAATATAAGAGTTCTCTCTCTGCATCCTTACCAGCATTTGTTATTTTTTATCTTTTTGTTAACAGCCATTCTAACTGAGGTGAGATGATATCTCATTGTGGTTTTCATATTCTATGTTGGCTACTTGTATGTCCTCTTTTGAGAAATGTCTATTTAGGTCATTGACTTTTTTTAATCAGATTGCTAGCCTTATTTTTGGCTTAGTTTTGGTTTTGGTTTTGGGTTTTTTGTTGTTGAGTTGTTTGAGGTGTGTGTGTGTGTGTGTGTGTGTGTGTGCTGGAAATTAACCCCTTGTTGAATGAGCAGTTTGCAATTATTTTCTCCCATTCTGTAGTGTGATTGTTTCTTTTGTTGTACAGAAGCTTTCTAGTTTGATATAATCCCATTTGTCAATTTTTGCTTTTTTTGTCTGTGCCTTTGGGGTCTGATCCAAATAATCTTTGCCCAGATGAATGTCCTAAGCATTTTCTATATATTTTCTTCTAGTAGCTTCAAAATTTCACTTTTTACATTTCAGGTGTGTGAGCCACTTTTGGCTGATGTTTGCCTGTGGTGAGAGACAGATCCAGTCCTCTCTCCACGTGTGCATGCCTGGCTTTCCCCACACCATTAGTTGACTGTTCTATATCCAATGTATATGCTGCCTTTGTTGAAAATTAGTTGACTGTAAATACTTGGATTTATCTCTGAATTCTCTGTATTTTTACATTGGCTTGTGTGTATCTTTATAACAGTACCATAGTGACCATAGCAGCCATGTATTCCTTATTTTTTACAGTCATGACATTGTATATACAAGTTTGAATGTTGATATCTCATTCAATATCTTTTAGGATGTATTGATTTATTTTAAAAGGCAGAACAACAGAAGGAGACAAGGAAAGAGAAAGAAGTCTTCCATCAGTCTTTCATCGCTTGGTTCACTGCCTGAATGGCTGTAAATGCCAGGGCTTCACTAGGCTGAAGCCAGGAGTCAGGAACTCCATCCCGGTCTCCCACAGGGTGACAAGGACTCAGGCACTCTTTCACTGCCTTCCCAGGCATAGGAACAGGAAGCTACACTGCAAGCAAAGTAGGCAGGACTCAAACCAGCACTCTGATTTGGGATGGGAAGCTGGTATCACAAGAAACAGTTTAACACAGGGCACCACACACCAGCCCTTGTACCCATGTGTTCCTTCTCATCTGCGGAATGGAGTTAACAGTATTGCCTCCAGCTCAGCGTAGTAGTAGATGATAGTTTCAATGTTGGCTCTGTATGTATAGCCCTTGAAACTCTGCCTGGAGTGCAGTACATGCTAAATATTGTATAATTTTTATTTTTATCAATTCATAGACTAATTTGTCCATTTAATCTGTATGAAATTACCTTAAGACAATCAAGTTAATCTACTCCAGATTGTCATTAGTAAATTTTGCCTGCAAAAATTTACTGACATTTTTCACCTCCTGTTAATTCCTCTTGGGCCAACAATTTCCAGCAGGAAATGGGAGTGTGAGGACTGTAAATTAAAACAGCTACTTACTCCAATGTAAAGTGTGAACAGAAAATTTTGCAAAGAATGCTGCTGTTTGGTGGTCTTCTGTGTCACTGGGTATAGACGGCAGTGGAGGAACTGCTACGTGGATTCCAGGACTGGGACAGTTGGTCACTCCTACTTTACAATACGACATAATTCTGATATTTGATAAACAGATTCTGAAATTCCAGAGAAGAATGTGAAATGCAGAAATAACTTCAAAAATCCCCAATATAAAATGTTAATTACCTATGCCCTTGCTTCCCTCTTTGTGAAATAAATGCAAAATGTTTAAACAGCATCTTTAAATCAGAACTATATTATACTCCCATGAATGACATAAAAATTGATATATAAGTGTATTTCTGTTGTGGCTGTATTCTCTTATGTAAATGTATGTCGTAAGTAGTATCTGGATAATGGCAAGCTTAGCACCTACCACAAAAACCTACTAGGAAGGGAACGGTTCCTCATGTTTCCTTGTGCAGGGCCAGGCTTATGCTTCTTCACGACGCTAGGGCTCTTGAGAAGCGGGACGTTGGCTCCCTAAGTCGCGGAAGAGTCTGTAGGATTTGGGGAGAAAAACTGAATGTCCTGAAACCTTTTGCTTTTGAAGAGCTGGGAAAACAGTTGTTGAAAGAAGGAGACAAATACGTCCCTTCTGTGTGGCTGAAGTGAACAAAAACCTTTCCTTGACACGAAAGGTTTTTATTGTGCCTGAAAGTGAACTATTTATTGGCGGAAGGGGTTCTTTTATTTGTTCCATCAAGATTACCAAGCCACATGTCACCATCCTCAACTAAAATACAGCATCATGAAATCATGATTAAAGTTATAGAAGTCAGTTCATGAAGGGAAAGAGATTACAGGTCCTGCATTTCTTCCTCTCCGTTACCAGGAATTATATTCCAATGGTGTTGAGTAGTTTCAAACGAATATCCATAAATTATTTAAGTTATATTTCCCCCAACTTTTTCTTTTGACTCATGGCAAAGAAATTCTGACTAGTTCATAAATTAGAATGATTTTTTTTTCTTAACAAGATAATTTAGTGAAGATTTTTTTTTCAGTCTTGTAATTGTGTGGTCAGGATAATGAGCCAAGTCTACCAAGCCAGCCAAGGAGTAGGTGACTTGTAGTCTGGTCCCAGCCCTGCTGGCAACAGATATGTCACTTCCATGAAGCTTTTCTGATAACGCTTGTCCAGTCCCCCTGAGGGGCTGTTGTGAGAATGAAACGAGTGTAAGTGTGTGGAAACGATTGGAAGCATAAAAAGCGTTCAGTGTAGCTAACTGTAGCCGCCAACCATCCTTAAGGCATCTCAGTAGAACAGAGGGAGTGAATGTTGATGGCATTTGTTTCATATTGCAGGGCACAAGGGAAACCCTCAGTCGTCACTGCACTACTCTTGGTGATGCTCTTCGGAAAGAGAATGACTTTGCTCTTATAATTGATGGGAAAACCCTCAAGTATGCCTTAACCTTCGGAGTAAGACAGTATTTCCTGGACTTAGCTTTGTCTTGCAAAGCTGTCATTTGTTGCAGGTAAGTTCTCCTGACACTGTCAGATTTCTGTAAAGAGGGACGTGATTTGAAGTTCTTGGTTTTTCAGTGTCCTTGAAGTCATCTTATCCAGAATTTGTAAATGCTGGGTTACTTATTCATTCATTCACTCAAGAGTAAAAGTTCAGGAACTGGGATAGAATTTATTCAAGTTTTTGAGAGTCCTAACCATCGTGAGTAAGTACTGTTCTGAATCTGAATGACAGGTTCCTTTCCATTACTGCATCAATAGTCAGTTGTTTACTTGCATTTTTATCTGTGGCTATTCCTGAAATGGTTCTGTTTTCTACACTTAAATGTTTGATCCTACTGTGAGGACTTATTTTGGGGAAATGGCATGACGGGAGATGTAAATTGAATCATTTTCCAAGCAGCTGGACATTTTTCTGAGGGTTATTTGTTGACCATACTCAGTCCCTTGCCCTCTGAGTTATACTATTGCCTTTATCCTAAATTAAAATCAGTTTTGGGTTCTCAAGACCTGACCCATAGGACTGTGTTTTTGTAGACTGCTTAGCTCCATTCGCTCCCAACTTTCTTGTTGAGGGAGCCTCCCCAGCTCTTTGTCTGAATTGCTTACACTCTGCCTTTCTAAAGTCCAAGGCATGTCCCTGACTGTGCCCAGTCTCCTCCCTTCTGATCACCATGAAATCCAAGGATTTCTCTTTGTCATCTGCATATGGAGTCTTACCAGCTCGTTAGACTAGGTTCAGGGTAGCATTTTCTCATGTTGCTTTCCTTACCTAGGAGAAACAATGTTCTTAGGATGTCTGAAGAATTTCTCTGAATCTGTGCTTCTGACACTATCTTCAAAACTGTTATATTTGCTTTTATTTGTTTTCTTTAAAAATATCCTCTCTAATAAAGCAATGTTATGCGTCCTAAGCTGTTTGGGGGGTAGAGAGTTTATTCATGTAAATATCCTGAATATGATGTTATTTCTGAACTTATAAATGATGCTTTGTAATTGTTTCCTAAATTTTTATTGAAATGTAATTTCTGAAACATAACTTAAACCATGCTTAGTAAGTATCATTTACATACAGCCTATAAAACTATATCTTACTCAGAGAATTAAGAGTTGCTTATTATTCCCAGGAATCTACTTATTTTAGTCATAAAATTTCTTTTTCTTCTCTGTGGCACGTATTAATAAATAATTGTATAAAGCTCTTGGATCATACACAGTATAGATGTGTGATGTTAGCAATAATCAGGCTCTTTGCTTACCCCTGAAGAAAGAGCTGGAAATTATTTTTGACTCATTTTATTTTGTTGTCCTCATACTTTTACAAATCTGCTTACACAGTGACTTTTCTCAGTTCCTTGCTGGTATCTTGACACAGTCTTACTAATCTGCTCTGACACTCTCCCATCAGGATAATTTTGTGCCAAATTCGGTCATTAAACAACTTTCACTAATGGGCTCATAAGGATCAACAAGCGATTGCTCAAAAGCACATAAGCGATGTGACTGTTGGCTCCCGTTCGGAAACAAACCGCAGAAAAGAACGCAGAACTGTTTAGATAAAGCAGCCAGTTCCCCTGACTCAGCACGTGTGCCGAGCCTGCTGTGCGCCGGGCACAGACACGGCACATGCGAGGATGAGTAGAACTTGCTTCCTGTGTCTCCGCAGCAAGCAGAATCACAGCGAGTTTGAAAGACGTGGGGGGCCAGCTTGCATCACGCAATCCTTGCAGCTGAGTCTCATTCTCCGAGCATTGCCTCATGCAGTACCTCCCACCATTCTTCAAAAAGTTGAACCACAAAATTAAACAAGAGCAGAGGGAGAGAAAAACTAGAAAGCAGAGTCGAGGGAGAACAAGTATGTTGTGTGCTTGTGAAATTCCCTCCCGAGATCCACGTTCTGGAAGCTCACACGTCACATGGCCCTCGGAGCTCCTCCAGGCCCCGGGCCACAGGGAGGGAAGCGCGTTCTGCCGTGCACGTGCAGCTCGGCTCCGGAACGGAGCACATAAAGACGTGTGTGGCCCCATGCTCCCTGGGCTCAGCTTTATGCACGCTGCAGGGCTGGGAAGTCCCTCCACAGACACGGAGTTTTATTTAGGGTTTTAGGGTATTTGGATTTTTTTTTTTTTTTTTTTTTAGTAAAACATCTTTCCTCTGTTTTTTTTCTTCTAATGAACTTCATACTCTGTCTTTTCCCTCCTGGTCTGTGTTCAGCTTCCGGCTTGCCGTGAGAATTGGCCTAAGCCTAGAATTGCATCAGTGCCACTGCTGCACCTTCTTGGCCTGGTGCCCCCTGGCATTTAAACTGCTGGCGCACAACATCTTGTCATTCCCCTCACTGACCTCGAGGTGTAATTTCCATGATAGTGCTTCTAGCTCTGCAGAGGGCTAGATGGGCCAATCTGGGTATCATTCCTTACAATTAAACCCAAGTGTCACTCCACGTTTCTCAGATGATTACAGTCTCCCAGCCTCAGGAAATTCTCAATTTCACTCCATTACAAGATGGATGCTCCAGATAAATACCGAATATTATTTCAAAATACAGTGCAGAATTGTTGTCCAGACTCATTTATGTTCATGCTGGTTTCTTGGGGTTTTCCCTCCAATGTGAACTATTTTCCAGTCTCTCGCTTGTCATTCCGTGCACAGAAAGATAATTCTGGGCTGGTCTTCCTCTGCATTCTCCTCTTTTGGCGCAGCTAGGGCGCATGGAGAAGGGGAAGCTTGCCCGTCAGGGGTCATGAGGCTCCGCATCCACTCCAGCTTCAGGATTACATCAGCCACCCTTCCCCCACGTTATCAGCGGCAGAGGCAAAGGCAGTGTTTAGGGTCTGCCTAATTGGCACAGTTATGAAGATGAGTTTTTTTCCCTCAGGAGTCTCCAGCTGAATGGAAAGAAGCAGTTGTTCTCCGTCAGTTGTCAGCAAGTCTCTCACTCACCACTGTTTTCTGAAGGGAAGGTTCAGAGACAGAACTAATCCCCTCACCCCAAATTGTTTGGGTCTTCAGAGCCGTGGTTTCGGTTCCCAGGGTGTAGGTTGTATGTCTTACCTCAATTTTTCTCAAAGTATGTGAAATCCATGAACTAGAATGAAATCTCTGTCTGTCTAGCAGGGACTGAATGTTCACAAATACTGTGGATCTTTTGCTTTTACCTTTGTGCACTTTAGCCGAGTCATGGAATGGGAAACATGCTTCTAGTTCAGAGGTAGTTTCTGAAAAGTTTTTCGGTTATAAACCTAAGTGATCTTTTGTTGTGGTTCCTCCTTTTTATTCCCTTGCTCAAGTGCACTGACTCTGATCGCAGATATTTCTGAAGAAGAGGTAAAATCTGCAGATCATCTCCAAAAGAAATACACATGGATACAAACATGTAGAAGTGCATGCACCATCTTAGGGTGTTCAGCGACTCCTATTCCTCGGATAGGTAGGGGGTGGAAAAAGCTTGCTCTAAGAATCATGGGAATTTGTGACATAGGTGAAAGCGAGAGCTGTCCTGAGAAGTAACTGTGCCAGATAGATAATTCCTGATCTTAATTACCAATGCTTTAGGACAATTGAGATTCTACAGTCTCTGTAACTGGTACGATGGCATTTTAGCGGGGAATTCACAGAACGCTTGTTCTACCTCTATCTTTCTGGCACTTTGGATCCATAGTGCAATCTCCCTGGTCTTGGCTTTGTGAGCTATAAAGAGGTTGGAATACAAGCAGTAATTCCAGTCCTCCAGGGCACCTAGATGCAGAGCAGCTGAGAGTAGAGCTGCTCTGATAAAGAAAGTGGAAATACACAGGCACAGACACCTTTCCGGGATTATCTCGTCCCAGCTAGAAGCCATTTGGGCCAGAGGATCATGCAGAGCCCTTTTAGATTTTGGATGAACTTACTTCTGTTGCCCACTCTGTGCTGGAAATAGTCTTTCTTCCACTTAGAAGATCTTAATTTGGGGAAGCATCTGTACTACCCCTTTTAATATTCCCTCCAGAAGGGAGTGGGAATGTTACAGTGAAGTATTGCTGTGCATTAACTAGCATGTGGTTTCTGAGGTCCTCATCAGTTCACATAACCAAGCCTTCAAAGAATTTTACATTTTTTCTGCAGTTGTCAGTTTAGTTTAAACATATTTTGAAACTTATGTTCTGTGACAGTTGGTTGAAAATTGGCTTAGAGCCTCCAGCTTTTAGACTGTCTAGTAATCACCGTTCTTCTACATAATTTATGTACTCATGTCTTCTGAAAGCAGAAGTTAAATTGAAGTAAGCATTTTTCCCCACTTGCAACATCTCTAATCAAAGCTTAGCCCCCTTTTAGGCCATTCGCCCTATGATGTATAAAAAAGCACTTGACTTCAGTGCGTGTTGTCGCTTGGGAGTGGCATTCCAAGAGAAACCTTTCACCCAGTGCCGATCAAGGGGTCCTCCAAGAAGAGGCCTAAGGGGACGCTGTGAATATTTCTGTCACAGCATAAGTATATGAAATAGAGAGTGAAGGCAGAGCTAGCCCTCGAAGATGTCAGGATTGTCCGTAGCATTAAGGATTTCTCTGCATAAATGGTTTACTTAAAAGGTAACCATAAAGCATAAATGAAGCTAATAAATGCACAACAGACATTCCTTTAAAGAAAAAAATTGTGAACATCATCGGATGCCATGCAGATGTTTAGCTTTGAAAAGACTTGCAAACTGTTAATGAATATCAACTCTATGCTCGCTTCCAAGGAAATCTGAATAAGATGTTGGAAATAATGAGAGTACTTCTTTCATACTTGTGTGCCTGGGAGAGGACACTCTGGATACATTTTATGACTTCATAAAATGCCCATGTTTTGCTTTCACATAATAATCATCTGCCCAGCCCTGCCCATCTCTTCTGTTATTCCACATCTACTAAGTGGTGATGACGGAACAGCATGGCTATACCATGGTGTAGTAGCCAATTCTGAGGGGACCCACCAGGGAAGTCCTTGGTTGATAGAAAAAGATTTAAAAACATGAGAGAAATATAAAGGCTACAGACTCACAAGCACACGTGACTCCTTGTAGCTAAACTACCCTCCCCAGTACTTGTACATGTTCTCACACCCCAGTCAGAACTGCAGATTATGTGATTCTGGAAAAGTATGTAGAATGAAAGTACACAGCTCAGTGAGTTTTCTGAGTGCGTCCATTCCTATATCAAGCACCCAAATGCCACCAGCACCCCAGAGTGTCCTTGGGTGCCCTTTAGTTATCATACATCCTTGATTTTTATCACTATTCATTTTATTCTGTTTCTATTTTGTGTTTTGCTAACTTCAAATAAGCATATATATCTTTCACAACTACTTTCAAATTCTTAACGATTCTTTTCTCTTCAGTGATTTTTAATATGGTGCTCTGTAGCTTCCCACTAAAGACCTCCCTGAATAAATAAATCAGCATTCAGTCACATGAAAATCTAGAAGATCGCTTTGCAGTGCTGATTTGCTGTAGACATGACATACAGGAGCTGTGGCACTTCCCTGTCTGTCCAGCTATTGACCCTATTGTGTGGCAAACCACGTGAAGCGGAGTTAGTTTGGTGTAACTGGTTCTCATGAACCCATGATGGTTTCCAGTGAGTATCTTCTTTTTAATAAGCCTGTCTGGCCACCCACTTAAGGCAAGTTAAAGAAAGGTTTGAAGTTTTGAACCACACAGGTAGGAGAGTAGGGCATGGAGAGAAGAGAAAGGGGAAAACATCCGGGGGGAAGGCACATTACCAAGGCCACAGAGGCAGGAGGTAGGTGTTTCTCAGGTTCTAAGTGGCGGCGTGCAGGAGGAGTTGGTCCAGGTAACATCCTCCAGCAGGAAGGGAGTGTTCTGTGGAGGAGGTGTGGGCACATTTTCCCTACAGAGGACCAGATAGAAAGTACCTTGGGCTTTGCCCACTCTGCAGCCTCTGTCACAGCCACTCCGACAGCGCCCCTAGCTCAGAAGCAACTCTACATGATATGCAGTTAACAGATGTGGCCATGTTCTAGGAAGGCTGTAGGTAGGAAAACCGCCTGCGGCCTGGATTTATCCCTGGGCCGTAGTTGCCCACCCATCTGTAGCCTCCACGGGGGGAGCTGGTTCTCAGAGAGCTTTCCTGAGCCGCTGATGCGCTTCCATTCTCTTCCTTGAAGGGTAACTGCCAGACTGGTCCTTTCCTTTTCTGATTTGTGTCCCTTTCTCTCTGACTCCCCCCAAAAAAAGATGGAAATTCTTTCTGTGATACAGCTGCAGTGTCTGTTGGCCCCGTTAAATTTCCCTGTGCCTTTGAATCTAAGGAAAACCTTTAAAATATGAGTAGATATTTCCAGAAGCCAGTGTGTTTGAAAATTGTCAGTAGTTACTTACATATCACAGCAGGAGAGAAATGAGGAACCCAGGACCATCAGCAACTCTCAGACACAGTGTCTCCCTGCAGTTCTAGGGGAGGTGAACTGCAAGGTATCAGACAGGAGGGTGTGTGCAGCAGCCACCGCCCCAAGCACAGGTCATCCCAGAGCCTTGACCTACAGCAGCTGCTGCTTTGATTATTGTGTATTTTTATACATTTTGTTGTCTCCGATCCTTCTCTTTCCTCCACCCTCAGAAAACATTGTCAAGTACTTAATATGTTCCCATCCACCCTCCATACTTTACCTGTAAATGTGTGTATCCATAAAAAAATTACTATATTTATATTGTATTGAAGGATACGCATCTGTTTATAATGATATTCCAGTGTCTTTTTCCATTTCCTTTTACATGTTTTTGAGAGGTATCTATGTCAACATATGAAAAATTATTTTTTCTGACCATTGCTGGCTATAATACTAATACATATACATTATTTAATTTACCCCTTCCCGTAGTGATAGTCACAGAGCTAATCTCTGGATCTCTGTTACCAGGGAAAGTGCTACAGTGAATATTCTCTCCATGTACACATGCGAGAGTCTTCTAGGAAATACGCAGAGAGAATGAGAATGAGAATGAGGAATGGGAATGTTTGAATGGAATCTATGTATTTTTCATTTCAGTATAAGAGTTGTCAAATTGCTCCAAAACAGCTAAGTGATGTATTCTCCCAGAGCCATGCAAAACGGATGCTGTTTCCTTACCTTAACACCAACACTTAGCATTCCTGAATTTATAACTTGGCCAATTTGATGCTGGTAAAATGGTACCTTGTTTTGATTTTCATGTTTCTGATTACTAAGAAGATTGAGTTTCTCTTCATATGAGTACTTCTCAATTTCTGCTTTTAAAGTTCATTCATTTACTCATACTTATTTACTCAACTTATTTCATTCAACAGATTTTTTTCAAGAATCTACTATATGTGTGGTACCTTTGCAATTGCTAGAAAGAGGACAGTGAACAACAGAAAAAAATAGTCCCTGCCTTCATGAGGTAGCTACACAAATATTCAAAAAAAAAAAAAAAAAACAGTAATTGCTGTATGTGTGTGTGTGTGTGTGAATGGTAACAACTGAATATATCAGACCTCTGTAAAGTCACTGGTAATGTTGCTGAACACTCTGCTGGCTTTCCTGTCTTTTCTTCTGCTTTATGTGGATAGACTCTGGATATTGATTCTTTGTTTATTATTATATAAGACACATGTTTTCTAGCCTGTCTCCCTTATTAATACGGCCTGGGGAGTTCTCCCTTGCACAGAAATCCTTGTCTTCAACATAGCCAAATTCCATTCATACACTTAAAAACAATTCCTATGCTCTATGCTTTTTGGATAATGAGGATGTCCCTCACAATTTTCTTCTGTTAACTTTACAACTTTCCAAATAGGTCTTTATCTGTATGGAATTTATTTTGATGCAGTGTGAAGGAGGAGGGGTCTTATGTTATTCTTTGCTACACAGTGAACAAGTTCTCCCATGGCCACTTCTTAAACAAGCCCCTGCTTCCCCCTCTGCTTGCAATGCCACAGGAGCTGTGGCCCTCAGGCCCAGGGGCCAATCCTACCAGAATCTAGGCTCTAGCTCTTAGGAGCTGAGTGACAAACCACTTCAATTCTCTGGCTATATGTCTTCATTTTCTAAAAACAGATCTATTTCTTTTATTTGAAAGGCAGAGTTACAGAGAAAAGGAGATACACAAAGAGAGAGAGAGAGAGAGAGACCGACCTTCCATCCGCTGGGTCACTCCCCAAATGGCCACAATGGCAGGAACTGGGCTAGGCTGGAGGAAGAAGCCAGGAGCTTCATCTGGATCTCCCATGTGGATGCAGGGGCCCAAGCATTTGGGCCATTGCCAGCTGCTTCCTCAGGTGCATGCTTTCCCAAGCCATTAGCAGAGTGCTGGATCAGAAGAGGAGCAGCTGGGACACGAACTGGTGCCCATATAGGATGCCAGTGCCACGGACAGAGATTAGCCTACTACACCACAGTACTGGCCCCCTGATTTTCTTTTATATGGCCTAATTAAGTATTTCTGGTAGGAGGACCATATAAACATATATATAAAAACATTTCTCTCTAGATGGGCATTTTGCACAAAAGGTAATATGCAACTTTGAACACATATGACAGCTGGAGCTGTGCCATTCCGAAGCCAGGAGCCAGGAGTTTCTTCCTGGTCTTCCATGTGGGTGCAGGGGCCCAAGGACTTGGGCCATCCTCCACTGCTATCCCAGGCCACAGCAGAGAGCTGGATCGAAAAGGAGTAGCCGGGACTAGAACCGGTGCCCATATGGGATGCCAGCGCGTCAGGCAAGGGCTTTAACGCACTGCGCCACATCACCAGCCCCGTAATTCTGTTACTTTTTTTTTTTTTTTTGACAGGCAGAGTGGACAGTGAGAGAGACAGAGAGAAAGGTCTTCCTTTGCCATTGGTTCACCCTTCAATGGCTGCCACGGCCGGCGCGCTGCAGCCGGCGCACCGTGCTGATCCGATGGCAGGAGCCAGGTACTTATCCTGGTCTCCTATTATTTGAAAGGCATGGTTAGAGAGAGAGGAAGAGACAGAGAGAGATCCTCCACCTACTGGTTTATTCCCAAAATGGTCACAATGGTCAGGGCTGGGCCAGGCCAAACCCAGAAGCTAGGAATTCCATCTGGGTCTCCCTACATGGGTAGCAGGGGCTCAAGCACTTAGGCCATCATCAGCTGCCTTCCCAGGTGTATTAGCATGGAATTGGATTGGAAGAGGAGCAACCAGGACTCAAACCAGTGCTCATATGGGATGCTGGCATCACAGGCAGCAGCTTAGCCTGCTGTGCCACAATGCTGGCCCCTCGCAGTCATATTTTAAGACTATTTTCATCTGGTTCCCCATCCATCATAATTGGCTTCTAGTGTTCTCCTGTAGGTGTCCAAGGTTCTTTGCCATGCTTTTTTTCAATCTCAATATGTATAGTTCTACTAGTCCTACTTTCTTGTGAGCCATTGTATCTTTTTGTACTCCTGTTCCTCATTTGTCTTAAAAGTTTTCTCCATGAAACCATTTTTCTCCATTGGCCCTAGTAGGGATTAGCATCTTTTAGGGGAAGGATGAAAGCTTGGTCCTACCTGGAGGCAGGACTGAATTTAAGTGAATGAATCCACATTTTCAACATAGTCTGGAGAAATTCCTTGGCTTAGGTAGCATATAAGGGTCAGCCAGCATACCCGTGTTACTGGCTGGCTCTTTGTCCATAGGTTGACCAGAAAGTTCAGGCTTTCCTGTTCTAAGACATAAAGTAGAAATTTTTCCAGTACTCTTAGCTTTAGAGTGCTAGGGTGTACTCTTGTAATTAAAGTGTTTTGTGTGTTTTATAAAGGTGTTATTTGGGGACTTGGAGTTTTCGTGAGTTCTAAGCCCAAGCCAAACTTCATAGTTGTGGTGAGAGGAGAGTTCCTTAGTACCATCCAGTCCTTTCTCACCCCCATCACACTGGTCTTCCTGGCCCCACACAAGGTGCCAGGGAGAGGGAAAGGTCCAGCCAGGAAGCTTTCCCCATCTATTCGTGGTCCCTGCCACTTAGCTTCTGACAGGTAGTCACCACTTCCTGTCTCCCCCTCAGGTTTCTACAGATTGTGTTGATATTTGTGACCCAAAAGTTTACTGGCTTCCTTTGCTAACTCCAAGCCTCTTCAGGATTGTGTGTCAGTTTCTATCAGCAGCTTGTGCTGGGGGCTGGCATTGTGGCACCATGAGCTAAGCAGCTGCCTGCAATACTGACATCACATATTAGAGCAATGCTTGAAGTCCTGGCTGCTGCTCTTCCAATCCAGCTCCCTGCTAACATACTGGGAAGGCAGCAGAGAATAGCACAAGTACTTGGGCCCCTGCCTCCCACAAGGGAAACCAGGATGGAGCTCTAAGCTCCTACCTTCAACCTAGCCTAGCCATGACTATTGTAGCCATTAGGGGAGTGAACCAGCAGACAGAAGATTGATATCTCTCTCTCTCCCTGTCCCTCCCATTCAAATAAATAAAGAAATATTAAAAAAAAAAATAGCTTGTGCTACCAGTTGTTCTGTCTTCCACTGGGTATTTTTGAAAGAGAGAAGAGAGAAAGATTTTCCATCCATTGGTTCACTCCCCAAATGGCCACAACAGCCACAGCTGAGCCAGGCTGAATCTAGGAGCCAGGAACTCCATCAAAATCTCTCACATGGGTAGCAGGGGCCCAAGCACTTGGGCCATCTTCCTCTGTCTTCCCAGGCACAATTAGCAGGAAGCTGGATCAGAAGCAGAGCAGCCAGGATTTGAACCAACACTGATATAGAATGTGGGCATCCCAAACATGGCTTAACCTACTGCCCCACCACACCAGCCCCCTAATATCAGAGGAGGTTTGTTGGAGAAACCAATCCACATAGGAAAGAACTTTTTTAAATAGGAAATCATGGAGCAGGGAGGGAAGGAAGGGTGAGCTGATTTGCTTCCAGTCTTTCCTTATGTACCCTGAGTCATGAGTCTAGGGAAGAGAGCCCCAGGCTGTGGACTCCAGTCGGATACTAGGAATGGGAAGAGGTGGAGCGTAGGTCTTACCACTCTGAGAGCAAAGCCATGAAAGGTCAGAGATGGGAGGAAAGTGTTGTAGGCCTTCTTGACAACAGGCACTTCCCAGTGGGGAGCACACCAGTCCCGGGCAGAGAGGGGAAGCTGGGCTTTGTTCCATGAAGGAGCAATGTCTCTGTACCACTCCTCTCTCCTTAGAGCAGCACTCTGCAGAGAGACTGCTGTCGTAGAGCCTCTTGCTAGTGAACTCCTGGGACAGCAGCTCAATAAAAAGTCATCAGTAGTATTCGAAGACATAGAGTGTTGACAGGGAGAAGCATATATTGGTAGCTTTGATTTTATTGGTACACATTGTATACTTTTGTTGAAATATCACACTGTATCCCTTGGATATGTGCAATTGTTAATCAAATTTTTTTAATGTCTAAGTTAGAAATGCTGACAAAACAAACGATCACTGTCCATTGAATACATCCATTGAGTTATCACACTGTACCCCTTAATACATATAATTAAAATATTTTTTAGGATAATGTTTAGGGGGAAAAGGAGGGTCCTGAGATCTAATTTCTCCTCCTTATATTCTTCCATAGAAATCTCATCACATATTAGAGGATTAGTAAGTACTGAATCCGTTACTTGATGAATGAATGGCACCTAATTGCACATCCTTAGCTCCACGTGCTTCTCCAGGCTCAATTCTGGCTTTTCAGTCAGGATACGTAAGCGGTTCCACGAGGCTGTCCCACTGCTCTCTGCATCTGAGTGTCTAGAACTGCCGTGATACTCCTCCTGTTTATAGTTGGACCACAGCCTCCAGCTCCCAAGTTGACAACCTCCGAGCTGTCTTTGAAACTGCCTTTCTTCAGACCCTTGCACCCTCCACTGTGTCCTTTCTTTCCATTTTCATTACCCTTACCCTAAGTCAGGTCCTCCACTATATGAAACATCTTTTAAGCAATCCAAATTAATATTTTTAGGCATTGTTCCACTTTTTTTTTGCTCTTTGTTCTCAAGAGCTTTTAACATCTGTTGCTTAGAGCTAGCTTAACGGTGAAAATAATCATGACGTGCAGGTAAGTCATCCGGCTCTAGTACATGCCGAATATACACACTTTCCATGGAAGAAGTGGATGTTTCCTTCTGCACCTAGCAATTTTTTGCCTGTCTTTACTATCCAGGGGAGAAAGTCTAGAAAATCTAATATCCTTTACAGAACTCCTCTTTTATTCTAGGGACAGAGCAGATCAAACAAATTTGCTGCCTAAAAGTGAACAGTCAGAAATGAGTAAGAATTGTAATGTTAGTATCATGGGACAATGAGATGATTTTTTTCTTTCCTATAAAAGTGTCATTTATTCAGTTCCACTACTATTTTTATACCTGCTCCTATGTTGGGTATTGTGCTAGTTTCAATATAGCTAGAGAATTTTTTAAAAGAAAATGAGCACCAGCAATGTAGATATAAGTTCTCTAGTGTGCACACTATCATAACTTCTAATATGAACAGGGTTTTTCTAGTGCCTTTTGTAAGGTATATTGGCTAGTTAGTAGTTGGGAGTATCTGTGCACACATAGACATAATTCATATTTAAATACATACTACCATTATAAACAATCTCTGCTTAAAATATTATCTGAACCATTGAAATTAGAGGCAGTAGTAGTTTACCTATAACTATAAATTATCTATAAATTCCACAAAACAGAAATTTTGTATCTAAACTACACTGCAGAAAGAAAATGTGTCTTAGAATTATTTTCCTTTTCTGTCCAGTGGAAAAGCTGCCTGTGTTAGACCAGTATTTCTGCAGACTGAGACCCTATATTGTAAGGTCTCTTTGATGCCTGTGACTGCACAGGGTATCAACAAATGTTGGTTTTGGAGGCGAGGAGAGCGCTCACTCATCAGTCATTTGAATAGCACAATTCTCTTAACCTAGAAGTGGTTGAATGTTTCATTGTGTACCATATGTTAAGGATCGTTTTTTAGGATTTCTTATGTAAGCTGCTGTTTTCATTCTGGTAGTAAATTCCTGATGAATTTCTAGAAGAGTTTTAATATTTATGTATTTTTGGTACATGTAATACAGATTTTTTTTCAGTTGTCGTTTAATTCCTTCTCAATTTAAAACTTTTCAAATGAACCTAACAAATTTTAGTTAAGAATCAAGTAAGATCTCATAAGTTCGATTTTTCTCTTTTTGTTATTGTTTTATTAGTCAGCAGAATATGGCTCCATAGGGAATAAATTGATATTCACAGGAGAAATCTTAGGAAGTTTATTGCAAAAGAAAGTACAGCAGATCCCCCACTAATAATCCTGACCTCTAAATACACCACGAGCAGACCTCAAGCTTAGCAAATACCTCAGCTTGGTTACTATATAAAACACGCAGGATAATTAAGAAATACTGGGTTCCCCCATGTTTCTAGATTTGCCTTCTAAAGGCAACATTAAAGTAACTTTTAAGTTCACCCTGTAAATCTTTGAGATAATATATTATTATTGGTATAATTTTAAGCATCTGTATGATAATTTTTTAGGTTGTTAACCCTAAAACACAGTCCAGTAGAAGAAATTATTGTACTCCTTTTGGCTACCCATAACAAGTCTCTTAAAGTATTATTTTTGTCTGTATGTATCCATGTACATATAATCTTTATCTATATTCCATTTAGAAAGGCAGTTCATGTAGCTAATCCCATTAAAAGGGTGCAAAACAAGGCTCATATAAGATGGACCACCTATATGCTCCTTCATTTAAATGGTAAAAATTTCCGGTGCTCTGATCTAATGTTCACAGGGCAGTAAGAGTTACTACATAGCAAATAAGAAAAATAATGAATAACATATGCAGAGTCCACAGCCAAAATAATATCGGAAAAGCATATTGCACTCAGTGTACTTCTAGGTTGTATCGCGAAGGACCACCCTCTGTTTGTGGAGCCACAGGAAAGAAAACCAGACATTTACTAGATACTTAGTATTTTTTCATAGATTTCTCTTCTCCCAAAGAAGAATAGGCAACAATGGAAGAGAAGAAAAAAATTGTGAAAAATTTAAATCTTGATGCAAACCCGCAAGAGGGGGAAGAAAACAACTCTTTATGATGTTTCCACATTATACATTAGATCATTACTGGTTCAGCTTTAGATATTCTCAGCTATGGAAATGTGGTTTTTGATGGATACCAGGGCAAATTAACTCATGTGGGAAGGTTGTTCTAGGCTGTTAAGAAAATTGTACAAGTATACAAAAGTCACCAACATAAGTAGACTTTGACGAGGGAAGGAGTAGCCCTTTAAGAGGTGACAATACGGCCATAAAAAGAAAGACAATCTGGAGAAAAGTTCAGCTTATGAAGAAAGTCTTCCAGTTTCCTAGTCCCGTTGTTCCTATGGTGTGATTTCACCTGTTAGCCTGTTAAAGGGAATTTGTTCAATGTTTTCAAATGCTTCTCTTTTCATGCCCATTTCCCATTTGCCTTCTAGATCATTTCTTAGCATTATTCTTAGACGTTGACTAAATATCAGCTGTAGTCCTTATTTAAACACTGACCTGGAGCCAGTGGGCTCACCAATTTCTATTAGCCTGCTAAGAAACACTAAATAAAATATGAAAATTGTTTCAAAGAAAAATGGGGGCTAACATTGAAATAGCCCATTAGTAGGCTGATATTCATTCCTTTGCTGAGTTCACAGTTGTGTCATTTTGTACTATTGCCAGACACTGAAAGGAAATCCAAAGAAAAAATTAAAAATAATTCTTTCCTATAGCAACCATTGATTGAGTGCCCATTCTGGATCAGGCACCAAGAATACAGAGCAGAGAAGTCTCATTGACTATGCAAGCAAACTCACTGTCTGATGCAATGATTCTCAAACTTGAAATAAAAGCCAGGGTTATTCTGGCTGGAGCCATTCAGAAGGCAGAGAGGGCTCCTGAAGGCACATGTTTGTGCAGAGTATTACGGCTGGAATGTTTCCCACAGAAATAATCAGGAGACTGGGCAAAAATATATCCATTCTTTCAGGGTAATGGCCTTCATTTGTAAATAGATAATACATGATTGACCAGATTTTTCAACAGATATTTATTACGTATCTATTCGATTTACATTTTATAAAGAGTGAGATTTTTCTTGTCTATTAACCTTGTGTATGTTTTTTTCTATTGTTTAATTACTATATAACTACTAGACCAATTCTGGTTTGATATTCCTGTCTTTTTGTTGTTGTTGTTTTAAGATTTTAATTTACAGGGGCCAGCACTGTAGGGTAGCTGGTAAAGACACTGCCTCCAGTGCCCACATCCCTTGTGGGCACCAGTTCACATCTCAGCTGCTCCACTTCTTTTTTTTTTTAACTTTTATTTAATGAATATAAATTTCCAAAGTACAGAATATGGATTACAATGGCTTCCCCCCCATAACGTCCCTCCCACCCGCAACCCTCCCCTTATCCACTCCCTCTCCCCTTCCATTCACATCAAGATTCATTTTCTATTCTCTTTATATACAGAAGATCAGTCTGATCCAGCTCTCTGCTGTGGTCTGGGAAAGCAGTGGAAGATGGGCCAAGTCCTTGGGCCCCTGCACCCATGGGGGAGACACAAAAGAAGCTCTTGACTCCTGGCTTTGGATCAGCCCAGCTCCAACCATTGCAGCCATTTGGGAAGTGAACCAGCAGATGAAAGACCTCTCTCTCTCTCTCTCTCTCTCTCTCTCTCTCTCTGCCTCTGCCTCTGCCTCTGCCTCTTTGTAACTCTGCCTTTCAAATAAATAAAAATCTTTTTTTTTAAAGAAAAAATATCTATTTATTTATTTGACCAGGAGAGTGATGGGTAGGGGCACAGAGAGAGAGAGAGAGATTCCATCTGCTGTTTCAGTCCCCAAATAGCTGCAACAGCTAGGGCTGGGCAAGGCTGAAGCCAAGAGCCTAGAACTCCATCTGGGTCTCCCACAACAGTGGCAGGGACCCAAGCACTTGATTTTTCTTCTGCTGCTTTCCCAGCCTCATTAGCAGGGAGCTAGGTCAGAAGTGGAACAGCCAGTACTCAAACCAGTGCCCATATGGGATGCCTAGCAGCAGCTTAACCCACCAGGCCACACTACCAGTTCCCTGTCTTTCTGTATAATATCCAATTTAGTGTGGGAAACATTAGGTAATTATGCAATACCTGTCTTTGAACCTTTCTATCATTATCTTGGGGTTTATTTCTTAAAAGTATCCTTAAAATCTGAGAAAATTTACTTCAAATTTAATATGAAATTTGATTTTAGTACAGATTCTGGTATTTTCTGTTCTGACTCATCTGTATAAACAGTTGCTTGATTTATACTTGACTATTTGAATAATAATAAATAAATAATAACCAAGTTCTTGCTGTTTACTTTGGTAGAGATTCACCATGGTATCTGAGAACAGGACAAAGGATATCCAGTTTCCACTATTAACTTGATTTTTAAGTTGTTTTGAGTGTATAGGACAAAAAGACAAGATGCAAAAACTCAACACTTTTATTTCCAGGCACTATGTTAGTGTTTGAACTACCATGCAACAACCTGTATGACCTTTTTCATTCAAATATAAAGAACTAGAAATTCTGATGTTGTTTAGGGAAGTAATGGAATTTCTGAACTCAAATGTTTGCTGTTCAACAAAGCATTATGTGTTCTAGCTGTCAGCTAGGGGTTAGCTTTTCAGACATGTCCCCCAACCCCCCCACCCCTAGTTTCCCTTAAAGTGAGAACCTGATTAACAGAGAACTAAATATTTGTAAACCTAAGACTTCTCCATTATGGTCATTCAGAGGACCATGCATTTGGATCTTTTGCTTTTTTATCCTTCAAGACAATGACTTTTCAAAAAACAGATCATTGATAACCTGTTCTAATTTAAGGGTTTCTCCTCTTCAAAAATCTGAAGTTGTGGATATGGTGAAGAAACAAGTGAAAGTCATAACACTTGCAATCGGTGATGGAGCAAATGATGTGAGCATGATACAGACAGCGCATGTTGGAGTAGGGATAAGTGGCAATGAAGGCCTGCAGGCAGCCAATTCCTCTGATTACTCCATCGCTCAGGTAGTGTCTGCAAGACATACCATTCCTCTCCATCAGCCACCGTTACAAAGAGGAGACACTAACTTTTCCCTCTCTTTTTTTAGTTCAAGTATTTGAAGAATTTATTGATGGTTCATGGTGCCTGGAACTATAATCGAGTCTCCAAGTGCATCTTGTATTGCTTCTACAAGAACATTGTCCTCTACATTATCGAGGTAATAGCAGGTTAAATATAAAATACTTACCATTTACCTATATATTTAAAGAAGTTTTCTTTCTGAAGATATTTTCTCAGTGTTTTTTTTTTAATTCTTTTTTATTTTTATTTTTTGACATGCAGAGTGGACAGTGAGAGAGAGAGACAGAGAGAAAGGTCTTCCTTTTGCCGTTGGTTCACCCTCCAATGGCCGCCGCGGCCAGCGCGCTGCGCTGATCCAATGGCAGGAGCCAGGTGCTTCTCCTGGTCTCCCATGGGGTGCAGGGCCCAAGCACTTGGGCCATCCTCCACTGCACTCCCTGGCCACAGCAGAGAGCTGGCCTGGAAGAGGGGCAACCGGGACAGAATCCGGCGCCCCGACCGGGACTAGAACCCGGTGAGCCGCGGCGCCGGCCTTCTCAGTGTTTTAATTAATAATAATTCATTTATCCACTTAACTTTTTATGACTTCCTACTGTGTCAGAGCAAACAGTTTATGGGCCATGGATGTTTAAATTCTGGCCAAAATTGTCATGTTGCTTTGGTAAGATATGTTGAATTAGAATTGTTCATGAAATAATGTTTTCAGTTTTTAAAAGACTGCAAACTGCTGCATTTCTGTGAAGCTCAAAATCCTATGAAAAAAAGTAGTATGCTGTTGAGGGCTAATAAACATTTGGAAAACTGTATTTAGAAAGAAAAGCAAGACAGCAGTAGACACAAAGCTGGGGCTTGTGCTTGTAGTTCTGGGGGGAAGTGAAGGCGTGGATCTAAAAGGGTATACCCGTGCTGTTGCCAGTACTGGTGATCTGATAATTTGCCTGTGTTTCAAAATGGAGGGCTCAGTTACAGGAGAAGTTGCCCTTGCTATCCAGGTCTGTTTGGATTTCTTAGTTTGATGAGTGTCATGAATTCAGATAATGAGAACTTTGTGTAATAATTTCAGAATATTTGTTCCCTGGGCCTGCATAGCAAGGGGTGTCTGTCATCCTTTTTGTGTATCAAATACAGTTGTGTGTTGCTTAACAGGGACATGTTCTGAGAAATGTGTTAGGTAATTTCCTCATTGTGCAAACATCATGAAGTATAGTATTTTCATCAACTAAGATGGCTATGATGTCACTGGGTGATATCTTTCACACTACCATCATATATGTAATATGTCATTGACTGAAATGTCATGGATGACACTGACAACATAACATCATTTTAGAAATGAAAACCTGGGTGAGGAATGCCACTTCTAAAAGAACTGAAGCACCTGCAGGGATTTAGGCACCAGGCTTAATCCAGCAACTACAAAGGAAATCCAGTGTAGTTCCTGTCCTGTGGGAGCTTGCCAAGAGAAATACAATAGAAGCCACACAAATCACAGATATTCCAGAAGCCACATTAGCAGAATGCAAAAAGTAAAACCCAAATTGGTTTTAATTTGATTTTGATATAGTTCAACATATGAAAAGTATTATTTTAACATGTAATCAGTATATAAAAATTAGTGAGATACTTTCGATTCTTTTGTTGGGTGCTCAGAATCTGGTGTGTGTTTTACATTTACAGAACATCCCCGTTTGGACTAGTTAGACGTCAAGCATTCAAGAGCCCCCCATAGCCAGAGGCTACCATAAATCTGTCAGTGCATCTTGCCCTCTTACTGACTCTTTCTGCACATCTTTCAGAAAACACAGGACCTACCCATTTACTACATAGAGATAATATCTCCTACTTTATACCAGCAAAGTAGTACTATAACCAAAAAAAAAAAAAAAAGATTCCACATCTACCCGTGTTGACACATTAGTAACGGGCTTTTGTATGTTTGGGTCAGTTATTTTCTCTGCCTCTGTCCAAATGCTTATCTCCTTGTAAAAATGAATGACTAAGCACAGTTCTCGTGATGAGTCATGTTAATAAAATGCAAACTTTATTTTGAAGTGTTATGGGCAGTTTCATTTATTGGTCATTAAAAAATCTGTAATTAGAAAAAAATAACCAAATATTTGGAAATATCCATGAACTTGAATATTGCTAAATTTGACCTGAAGTGGTCATGTTTGAAGGAAAATTTGCTTTCAAAATAGCTTATAAGCTCCAACAAATAAATTATTTGTGATACATATCAATTTATGATTCTTTTCTAAGATACTTTCTTTGATTCTCAGTCCTCTCTATGTGTCTGGTTTTTCTAATGACGTGTTCTCATCCCAAACCCAGACATTCAAAGGAATGCTAACTCACGCAGTTTATTTGCATAGACTTTTGAAGATACCAGAAGTTTAAAATCTGCTTATAAAAGCATAATTGTATAAAAATGAAATGAGAGTAGTCAACTTGCCACATTTAAAACCTAGATGAGTTGGCAACCAACAATAAAATGGGCAAGATTTATGTACCAATGGGGAAAATAAAATATATTAAACTCAAATCAAAACTAAATCTGCACGTTCTGTTTCAAATCCAGAAGTATGTGATTTGTGGTTGATTAGGCCTGACTTTCACTTGGCTCTGAACTTCAAGCCCCTTCATGAGATGCTTAACACTGATCAAATTCTTTACACGTCAAAAAGGAAGTGAATTCTAAACATTACTGGAAATCTCATTTTTATTTTTCTTTTAGCACTCTATGGAAATGTATTTGGAATATAATTCAACTGTCTTGGAAACAAATTGACCTTTTAAATCAATTCCCAGATACCCGACTTTTGCCAGCTAAAACAAGTTCTGCAGATGTTAATGGCTTATGCCAATACTGTGAATGAATAGACAGAAAACACATCATTGAATGTCTCTAGTGAGGACAACTGCCAGTCTCCAATCTCTCCTTTCAGTTTTTTGTGCTGATCAGGCGTGGGAGCAGAGGACTCATTGACTGTTTGTAAGCTGCTGTTTAATATGCAGAAATGCTCCATCAGGAAAATGTCTGTGAGGCTTTAGCTGCCACGCCTCTGCTGGGAGGTGGAATGTAGAAAATAATACCAGGAGAAGCAGGTCTGAGGTTTCTTTGCTGCTAAAGGAACAGTCTTGGACACTATGGGTTTTATAGATTATCTACACAACCTGCTTTCCCATCATTGTATTGCCAGGAATCTCGCTATCTGGCTATTTCATTGCCATAAGTTACAGGCAAACAAATACATACAGATCTGGCAGGTGGTCTGTAAAACTCTGACTTTATACTGCTAGCAGCAGCTCTAGGTATTCATTTAAATTATTGGCTCTTTCTAAAGAGACTTTTTTTTCTTCTGAAATATCTGACTCCTTCCTGGCAAATAAGACCTTTTCTTTCAAACAGTTAGTCACATCCAGTTTTGATGGGAAGATCCCAACACAATGTCATGTTTTTAATTTCTAGAAGCTTGAGTAAAGTCAACAGGTTGATGCTTTCCCAGTAAATTGTGCTGAGAGATGGATTCTCTGTGAATTTAAATAATCTAGACACCCCCAGAGAGACTAATGTTTTCTTTCTGCATCTTTGGTTTTGACTGTTTTCTGGAGGGATTTTGATGTGCTTATGGTAATGTAGGTGTTGTTTTATTTAGCCCGGGATCTGTTTGTAAGATACATAATATAATATATATAATATAACTTTAGATGTCAGATTGACCCCTGACAGCCCTCTGCCAGGAGACTTCACTGATCAGGACCCTCCTTTCTCCTTTAAAATATGCAAACTTGAATACCAAAATATTTCAGTGAATATGTAGGGTATTGTATTGAAAGCTTCTGTTCTTATCTGCTGATATCTTCCTCTTGTTGAAAAAGAAGCTCAACTGTTAACTGTATTAAATGCAAGAAGTAAATTTCTATAAGCATGTTTACCTACATTTCAGTAACAAAATAAAATAGCAAAGAAAGTTAACTTTCCTATAAATTTTTGCCATAATGCAATCAATTTATGACCTTAAACTCTGAACTCAGCTAAGTTGGCCTATTTGCACATTCTTTTGAAACTGAAATTTTCTGTAAAGATTCCTTGATTTGTGGGAAGGTCTTAAATTTGAAGTTCATAGTAGACTTTGAATCAGACCGAATATTATGCACAAAGAATCCAGGGGGATGTTCACATTTAAAAATCTTTACTCATACAAATTTATTAACATTAACTTCTCATATCTCACAGTATGATGAGTGCAAATGCATTTAGAAATATAGCCTTTGATTCAAGTCATGCCCATTAGATGAATGTAATATCAGAGAGCCTCCGCTGTCTTCAGACCCATTAAGATTACCCAGTATCTTCATAGACTAAGGAGGCCATAATTGAAAGTTTGTGTTAAAAAAAAAAAAGCCCTGTATTTCCATTATACCCTACGAAATCTGAAAGAGCTTATTAAAATGTTTTGCTACGGTAGATCACAGTTGCCTTCAGGGAAAATACTACCATCACCCGGAGTTTCACAAACATATTTATAAAGTCCACATCTCTAAAAGGCCAGATGCAAAAACACAATAGAGAGCGTTACAGTCTGTTTTACCAACTTGTGTTATACTCGCAAGAAAGACAGACTACGCTGAGCTTCCATAAAAATGCCAAGTTCTCGTAAGGCTTGCATGCACAGAAGACTTGGCTAAGGGCAAATGTTACAATTTTTTCTGTAAATACATATAGCAAAGCAAGTAAGAATTGTGGATTTGCCTCAGATTCCTGTGTCTTTGCTGCTGTTGTTGCCCGGGTGTGAGAGCCCTCCCATTTCTCCTGTGCTGCTGTTGGCCTTGCTTCCTCTTCCGTCTCATGAGTCAGACACTCGTTTTTATATTCACTCAAACATCCCTTTGCACTATGCAGTGGAAGACCAGTGTGGGTCCACAGACTGTCCATGGGGAGGCCAGCCTGGGTACATATTGATAAATGGTGAATTTGTAGCAATGCATGGTTCTGTAATGAGGTTAAATGAAACGTGAAGTGTGGCAAAGTCCCTGCAAATGCCATTGATGAACTTGCTTGTGAGCTGCATGTCAGGACTGCTCTCCTAGTTTTTTGTAGTTGTAATTATGCTTTGTTTTTGTGTTTATGTAACTGGGTTTTTTATCCTCCCAGGTCAACTTAATTTTTAATATAATTTAGGTCTGCTTTTTAAAAAAAAAAGTATATATGTACTGTTGATTTACTGGTAAGCACTTTAATTTTCCATATTTTTATACATGATGGAGAAAAACTTCTCTCTATTGCCCCCTAATTTTGTTTCCAAAGTTAAAGTTTCTGATTTAAAATGAATTGGAAATTATATAAGAACATTGTGCACTAGTAGCTAAAGATTTGATTTTATTAAAATCTGTTAGAAATATTTTTAATTTATAAATTCAAATTGAACTTTTCGATAACAGTAATTATTAAGAACTTTAAAAACTAAAAACTCATGTACTTTGATCCCTTAATTCTACTCAAAGAATTCATCCTAGGGATAAAAAAGATATGTAGGATTTCAGTTCAGAATTGCCTAACAAAAACTGGAAGTGGAGTAAATGTCCAAAATAGTGTTATCTGCACTGTAGAGTGTATCCTTTAGTATTTTCAAGGATATATAGCAACTTAAGAAAATGCAAGTTACAGATGGTAAAGAGGAAAGGGCAAGCAAGGACACTATAAGCAACAGGTTTCCCCTAAGTTAAATTTGCAGATGTTTTTAACTGAACTCTGTGAAGGCGAGCAACCAACAGGGAAGAAAGCAGTGACTGTATTATTGCAGAAAATTATTTCCTAAATAAACAAGTGTTACCATTGTAATTTTAAAATACTTTTCAATTGTGTCCAAATAAGCATTTTTGAAGGGAATTAAAAAGTTGTACTTAAGAAATTTGTGTTCATTAAATAAAAGGTTTCTTTGGGGGGGAAAAAAAAGAAGGAAATTAAAGCCAAAAACTTAATGGCATAGAAACACAACAGGTCTTCAAAAAGTTCATAGGAATGAATACTGTGAAAAACCTATGCATGCATTTCAGAAGTTTGTGCACCCCAATAAGCTTATCTTTTCCATTTTTCCACAAGTACTTTAAAGTACCCTCCTATATTAGTCACAATGATTTTAGAAACAAGATTATATTTATTTTTAAAAATCTGATGGCCTATTCATATAGTTCTGTTTTGATCCTTCCTCCAAGCAGAACCAGTTATGACATAAGCAACAGATATCTTATGCAAGCATGCCTTGAAATTAAAAAGAGGAGCTAAGCGATGCCATTTTCAACAGAATCTAGAAAACAGGCTTGCTGCTGCTGCGTATGGTTGCATAGGAAGAAATTCTAAGCACTGCATTTCTGGTCTTGTGCTCTAATTTGGGGAATTTTGGACTGTTTTCTTCCTAGATCTGGTTTGCCTTTGTTAATGGTTTCTCTGGACAGATCCTCTTTGAAAGATGGTGTATAGGTCTCTATAATGTGGTAAGTTTCTGATATTTGATAATTCCTGTTTTATTGAATATTTGGGATAAGGGTTCAACCTGTGTCTGGCTGCTGGCCTTACCGACCAATTTGTCCATTTAGATGTTTACAGCAATGCCTCCCTTAACTCTTGGAATATTTGAGAGGTCGTGCAGGAAGGAGAACATGTTGAAGTACCCTGAGTTATACAAAACGTCTCAGAATGCCCTGGACTTCAACACCAAGGTAGGGCACAGTTCCCTGGTGCATGTTCCATGTGGGCTGATTTCCTGCTGTTATTCCTTGGGGCATCTCGTTTTCCAAAGGCAAGGAGATGCCAGTCTCGGCTAACGCCAGGGTGCCAGCCATGGCCAATTATTTCTTATGTTCTGATATGGCTAGGAAGGGGTTTGGTTAGTTGGTTTGGTTTGGCTATTTTGTGACATGAAATTCAGACATCAGCATAGTTCATGAGAGTTTGTAGGGAGCAGTATGCCGGTCTAGCACACAGAAGCCGTGGTCTTTTTTGTCCTCTGGCTTCTGTCTCGGCCGTGTTGTGGGGAAAAGATCACTCTTCATGGGGCCAGCCTTCCAGGGCTGACAGGGGCCGGCTTCACACATGTAAAGGGGTGGGCGTCATTGTATCAGTCTACTCATTCTCAGTCTGTGAAATAACTTCGTCCTCATTAGAATTTTAGATTGATGGTACCAGACATTAAAATTATAGTCTCTGGGAAGTAAGTCACTTAATCATGATACCCAGTATTCCCAAGCCATGAAACTAAAAATATAAGATAAAATACTCAGTATTTTATCTAAAAATCACCTTCTGGGTTTACGTTCTGCATAAGAAGCCATAGGCTATTGTCATCTCTTGTGATCCATCCCAGCAACAACAACCAATAAAAGGTATCATTTTCTGCATAGTTTACTATCCTGCTAATATACACGAAATACTATAAAAAAAAAGTTCACAGAAAATAGAATTAAAAGATGATTTATTTTGGATTTCAAAAATTTTGTGGACAAAAATTAATTTATCTTTAAATTACTATTTTTCCATGAAATTTTTAAAGTATCTTCATGTTCTGAAGTATTTCCATTGGTATTCATTGGTATTTCAGATTTCTGTTTAGTGAAAGTGAGGAAGGAAAAATTGAGATTGTAACAATCAATGTTGGCGCCATTTTAAAAATAAAAATTTTGTGGTTCATATTATAAAAGCAACAAATACAATCCATCTTCACAGAATTATTTTCATTTAATAGAGTCCGTTTTTATTAGCATGTTACTGACAATTAGATATAACTTTAATTCAGTGTCTTGAGTTTCAGATAGTTAATACAGGATATTTTTAATGCTTATTAATTCATATTGCTCTCCAGTGATGGTTATTCTCTGGCCAAGGAAATAAAGTGAAGCAGGTGTCTTGGCACCTCTAACCTCACACCATCAATGGTAGAGCTAAATTTATAGCCCAGAGGTTATTCTGAGATTTGATCTTCACAAACATGCTGTGTGTGTGTACATTTGTGCTCTCACATACAACTGGATGGCACTGTTTAAAATCATTGAAGTCAGTAAATAAAAGAACACACTAGTTCTGGAAAGTGTCTCTAATAGTCTCTTTTAAAGCTGTCACTGTTTGTAATAAGTTTTATCTATGATTTCATTTTTGAATGTTTTATTTGGGACTTTTAAAATTTATTTATGACATCCAGTTTGTATTTAATCCCCACTGCATTGCTATAATGCTTTTTGCTGCCTGTAGTGGACATTTGCAAATGACGGGAAGCCACAATCAGGGCGGATACAAGAAACAGGAGCTCTTACTTCCCTGAAAGGTAACCTGTGAGCTAGGAAAGCACAGTAATTCTCATCAACTCAGGCAGTGGCATCGACCACAGGCCCCCATCTGCCCCAGCTCAGATTCTGTGCTACCATCTCAAGAGTTAACTTCCCAGCCACAAACTTGGCCATCTCACTCTTGCTTAACAACATAACTTATTTCTCATGGGATTACCGAAAGTCATTCTGCAAAGCTACATCCTTTTGTGCCCTTTGTACATGGGAACTTGGACACGATTTTGTGGCCAGGAAAAAGGTGTAGCTGGTGGTAGCTAGTTTCACTGTGGATACATCATCCTTTGTATCCTTTGTTGCTGCAGAAGTATTTGACTATCGGCTTAGTCTATACTTTTACCAAACTCACCACATCAACCCAAATAGGTTATACAGTTGCCATATCTATTTGAATATTTTTGGTTTGCATACACAAGTTGCTGGCCGTTTTTTGTAGGATCTTTCGATTTTCTGTGAGAATTCTGTGATTAACTCCCATAAAGTGTTTTCAAATGCAGGGACAAATGACTACAAAATGCGTAGTTGTGTACACAGCAGTTGCTGTGGGTCCACAGTGGAGAAGCCTTGTTGCCTTGAATGAGGATGCTTACGTTTGTTATGGTAAAAAGGGTCGGAGGCTCCGAGGTCACGACCGGGGTTAAAGGATTAGCATGTGACAATAAGTATTGGTCAGGAAAATGGAAAAGTAGAACTAATTTTTCTTGCACCCACCTGTGCTTTCTGTCAAATAAAAACTTGTGTTAATGACATAGTGAGGAGAAGAGACAAAGGTTAATGAGTAACACAAGTTCAAATGTGTAATGTATTGGAGCGTAAATTGGATCATACAATCCAGTGTGGCTGGGTGAACTAACAAAGGAGATTGAGATCACAGTGGAAAATTTTGGGAGGCAGGCAACTTAATTTCTGTTGTTTGAACAGCTTAAAACTATTAATACATGCCAATTTGATTTAGCATCAGTGTTGTTTGCAGGAAGCACTTTTAAATGACAAAACTGCAACTGTTCAGAAGGCCACAAGAATTCTAAACAGTTTTTTCTATAACTTAATCTTTTACTTCCATGTTACAAAGAAACTACCATTGATACTCGTTCTTAAAATACAGCAGACATAAAAAGTAGTAACTATTCAGTGATGTTATAGGTTAGGAAACTTGATATTTAGCAGTGTTCAGAAAAGAATTCAGTCACATTCACAATGCTATAATGACTACACACTGAAATGTTATACTTACCATTTTAAATAAAATGTATGTGTATTTGTTTCTATGTATGGAGAGAGAGAAAAGTATGAGATCTTTACCATAGAAAAGTTTGCAGTTGCATTTCACATAAGAGAAAGAGATTTCCCCAAATTACAATCTTCTTAAAAGCCATTCTTCTGGAATTATGAAAATAGTCTCACTTGAAGAATTTCTGTTTTTCAGGCAGAAATTTAAACGCTTGAAACTTGGTTTGTAAAAAGCGGGCAAAAAAATTAAAGTGAAGCTGAAAAAACATTTTGAGAAACATAAAAATAAATAAATGACCCATGAAAGTCTAAGAGGCAGAAAGTGTCTGTCAATTCTATTAATTCACAGTGGTGGCCCGACAGAAACACGTTTTGTGAATCTAGCTCATAGATAAAAAGCAAGGGCAGAGTTCACAGCGCTAGTTTATCGCACATGGTTCTCATGGATTTTTGTTTTCCCTCAGGTTTTCTGGGTTCATTGTTTAAATGGCCTCTTCCACTCAGTTATTCTGTTTTGGTTTCCACTAAAAGCCCTTCAGTATGGTAAGTAGAAAGGATATGAATGGTAAGAGGTGACTTTTTACTTTTTTAGAAAAATAACTCATTGTCAATATATGCTAAAAATTACAGCAATGTCAGTGTTTCATTTTACGATATTTTCCTAAACCTAAAATGCATGCATCCCAATGCTGTACACACTTTAAAGACTTTTATTATTCCTTTGGGAGCAAAGTGATTTAATATATGCAAAGCCTTTCTTCTTTCCCTCCCATGTTTTCCATACTTGCAGAGAGTTAAATTTTAAGGCCCTTCCCCCCCTCTCTGTTGATGGATAGCTGGAAGACAATAAGTGCTAATGTTTTATGTAGTCTCTTTATTATACCTGGGAGGCATGTACTGAGTGCTTTATACTGGACCTAATCAGACAGGCTAGCATTTTCAAGTGTGCTTGTGCTGCTGTTCTGGATGAGATTTCTAATGGTTTTATGTTCATCTCGGCGGGTAAACTTTTTCTCTGCTCATTCTGTGGGAGTGATTTTATTCTGTCCGCTTCGAGAGACAGGATTGTGGTTTATTTCCTACACACATAAAAATGATCCCACAGCCACCTTCGAGACCAGCCCCCTGCAACACTTGCGATTGGGCTACTGTGTCCCAGAGCAGACCTGGCCTTGAGATCTTGGGGAGAACTCTCAACCATTCAATGCCTCTGCTCCAGAACTGCAGTAATTAACAGACATGACACACGCTCCGCCCGAGGGACTGTCCATCTTCTCCTGAGTATAGGCCAGGCCCACTGTGCCCACAGCAGAGAGTGCTGCTGGCCAGCTCAGGCCCACCTGCAGTAGCCAGAGCCATCCTTGGAAAACGTAAATCAAGCCAGGTGCCTCTTTCCCCAGAAACCCACAAAGAACATTTAGAACAAAGCCCCCACCACTGTACCCCTCCTCAGTCTTCCCCAGGTGGTCCCCTCCCTCCGGGCTCTGCTCAGAAGGGCCCTTCAAGATCACTCATCCCACAGAGCCACCAACACCTGCCACACTCACCCTTGCGCTCTGTGCCCTTGTCCTCCTCCTGTGTCCTCACGCAATTGCCTGTCAGGGTGCACTGCGTCCATTTCCTTCGTGCTGGCCGCCGCCTCTGTTGGGACCAGAGCTCCAGCAGGGTGAGGAGTGGGTCAGCTGAGTTGTATTTGCAGGGCTTACAACAGCGCCTCTCTGCGCTTAGGCACTCGGTAAACTGTGCATGAATTCCAAGAGCACGTGAATTACAGAGAAGACGTAGGTCATGTCCTAGCAGAGATTTAAATCTCCTGTGTGCAGCAATTACTCAGTAAATTATAGCAGCAAATATTTCTCAGGTTCTAGGTCATGGGAATGAGTGTGGTTAGAACATCTAAATATAAGAGTATTGACCCAGTGGGCCAGGATAAATACAATGAGTTTGTCTGTTTTTGAGATATAATTTACACACCATAAAATTCACCCTTTTAGCCTATACAACTCAAGGGTTTTCAGGATACTCACAGAATTGTGCAAATGTCACCAATATCTAAAGCCAGAACATTTTCACCACCCTATAAAGAAAGCCTGTATCAGTGCAGTTAGTGACCTAGGAGTTAAGCCATCAGTTAGGAGTGCCTGGATTCAATTCCCAATCCAGCTCCAGCTTCCTGCTAATGCACACCCTCAGAGGCTGTGGTGACACTGCAGGGGGTTTGGTTTCTGCCACCCAGCTTCAGCCCCCAGCCTGACACAGAGCTGTTGTGGGATTTGGGGAGTGAATCAGTAGACAGGAAGCACTGTGGGTGGGTAGGTGTGTGTGACTCTGAAGTAAACTAGCAAGTAATTTTTTATCTGTAAAAAAGACACCCATACCTATTAGTAATCACTCCTTAGTTTTCCCCACCCTCCCCCCACCTTAGCCTTTGGCAAACACTGAATTTTCTATTTCTGTGGATTTTCCTATTCTGAACATTTCATATAAATGCAATTATGTCACAAGTGACCTTGGTTCACCCATGTTGCAGCATGGAATCAGTATTTCATTGCTTTTCTAGGCTGAATAATATTCTACCATACATATATACCACCTTGTGTTTATCCGTCCATCAGTTGATGGACATTTGTATTTATTTCAGTTTTTGGAGAAGAGGGATATTGAAGTCCAGGGTATAATTCAGGATACCCTGGGCCTTAGTCACATTCTCCAATTAAAGTTTATTTTCAAAATACAAAATCAATGTAGGTTTAGGCGGCAGGGCATATCAAGTCTCTTAAACTACTATTTCCCCATTCTAAATCAGAAAAAAAAATAAACTTAATGTTAAAAATAGCTCAATCCAGCAAACATCCAAACCACCTTGGCAATCATGGGGTTTGAAAGGAATTTGCAGGTAACTGCTGTACCAGTAGTCCTTGTATTCGTCACTGCTGCCTGCCCTTTTCCCTTAGGAAAGTCCTTGAAAAAGCCATAAAACTAATGCTTTTATGAAATCTTGAAGCTTGGTTTGCACATTCAGAATTTTCCGCTTGACAAAAGGGGGAGTGTGCATAAAGCACTTCTGCTTATCGTGAGGCAGTGGCCGTCTCCAGGAACAGTGTCCTGAGGGTTGCTTGAGTTGTGAGCTGAACTACTTACTTGGAGGAGGTTACAGAATCTTACACCGGGAAAAGATCAAGTGCAAAGCAGGCCAGTGGATTTTGATGTAATCAGATACAAAATGTTCATTAATAGATTCAGGTTCCACACTGGCAAGACTTTTAAGAGAGTACTCTCATCTTGAAGAAACTGCTAGAGTTTTGATATATCAAAGAATACCCTCCCCTCCTTTATAATTTCATGTCTCTGTGAAGCTAGATTTCCCTCATACACTTGTATGTGAGGCAAAGCAACATATGAGAATCCAGCTGCTTTCTATTAAACCAGACATTAAGGAGATTGTAAAAATGTAAAACAATGCCAATTTTCTCACTAGCTTTTTTTTTATTTGGGAAAATAGCTATTTCTCCTAAAACATGTTGTTTATGTTACCATCTCTTGGATTTATTACTGTTATTTTTAGATAAATCAGGACATTTTTTGTTTTTGTTTTAATTTCTAATTTGGTAAATATTGATAGAAATAAACCATGTACGCAAAAGCATTTGGGGATCTTCAGTGATTTTTCAGCATAAGAGATGCAGAGACCAGACAGTGTGAGAATGAATGATTTACCAGAGTCGTGTGCTGCACCGGCCGTGCACCGGACACCGTGCGTGGTGCTTTATATGTCTCCTCACCTTAACCTCCAAACCGTTCCAAAGGCAGGTAGTTGCACTCCCTCTGTTAGGTAAAGAAACTGGGTTCCATGGGGACTCATTATAAATAACCCAGGATGACACAGCTTGTGACAGAACTCAGCCTGCGTGTGCTCCCAGAGCTCCCCACCACCACTCTCCCTATCTCATCCTGTCCTTTATTCTAACATATCTGTATATTGCACTTACAGATTAGAATTTGAATAAATGTTCTTGTACATGTGCATAAATAAAATGCCATGCTACACAAAACATGGAATTTGAAGTATTTCTACAGTGCCAATCATTTATTCAGTTACTTTTACTTTTTATCAGTAAAAGACATTTTTGTTTGCTAGCTGTCGCTTCTTTCATCTGAAGACTCAGTTTTTGAACTCCGCTTGGTGCTCTTGGCCCTCTGTGAGTTGGTTTTATGAATCCCTTTTTGGTTCAGTTCCAGTGATTTTATGGAGAAATTGCAAGAAGGATCCTAACACCTCATCCTCACAAAGTTAGCACAGTTCTCTATTAGAGTTCAGAATAGCTTCTGTTGTCGTAAAGGCCATATATTTAAGTTTTGCTGGAATAACTAGTTTGATTTTTGTTTGTAATCTTGGGAAAGAAGAACTGATTAGCAGTCTGATTTCCTTCTTCGTGTTGGCTCTTAGGAGTTTTCTGCAGTTTATATCCTGTCTTTATGGAAACTTGTGCAGCTTCTTGCAGCATTTTTCAAATCAACCTCACTGCTCCACTGAATGTCCCTGGCTTACCTTTTTTGTTCAATATTTGAAAGTTGATTTATCTTGGGGTTCTGAGAGCATCCTGCCATTTTGCTCTCTGACAGCCTCTCTTCTTCTCATACAGGTACTGTGTTTGGAAATGGGAAAACCTCCGATTATCTACTGCTGGGCAACTTTGTTTACACTGTGAGTGCACGATGCCTACCCCACTGCACACAAGTCAAAGCCCTTCATTTCTGCTCGTGTTGTTTTCCGATTTCAGTGTGTGTATTTCTTGATTTAAGGGTTGCTTACAGTTCCCTTTAAGAATGAAATAAGATGTTTTGACTGTTAAGGTTTTTAAAATACCCTTTAGATTTACTGACTTTTAAAGGACGTGAGTTAGTGTTGTTTTCAATATTCCCTCTTTTATTGCCCTGTTTTCCCTTTTATTTTTCCTTTTCCCTTTCCCCCTAAGTTTTACGTTACCACCATTATGAGTATTTTCTCGCTTTTCTGACTTGATGACAAATATTATCAATCTAATCTTGAATGTGTGGCCAGTAATGGTTCCAGAGGCTTCCTGGTAATTAAAAAGAGAACCTTCAGCCTTAGATGCATTTATCCCACACGAGGCCTGGGCCCACTGCGGGGTCACTGCACTGAGCACCATGATAATCTCCAGATATTCAAGCGTTCCTCACCAACATTAAAGACCTGAAAATGTTTGCAAACCATTTTCCCTGAGAAGTCAAAAGCACTGTGTGAATTCTGATGCCTGAGGTCACACATTTGGTTTCTGATAAAAACTTACTCTAACTCTCACCTTTGAATTGTCAGACCGGTGTTCTCCCTCCCCCTCCTGTGCCTCACTACAGCCTGGGTAGGAAGAAAATTGTTCTAAATCGCGAGCGGCTATCGGTATGGCCAACTCAACTGATAGAAAAACTGTAATACGCTGTAGCAATATCAAGTGGGTTTTTCAGTTTGGGCTTTTTTTTTTTTTTTTTTTTTTTTTTTTTTTTTTTTTGTCAATTTATTTGAGAGGCATAGAGACAGCAAGAAAGAGAGAGAGAAATACAGAGATCTCCCACCTGCTGGGTCACTCCCCAGATGCCCGCTGTGGTCAGGGTGGGGCCTGGATCTAAACTGTGAACTCATTCCAGGCCTGTCATGTTCATGGCAGGGACCCAACTACTCAGGCCATTGCTGCTGCCTCCCAGAGTCTGCATTAATGGGAAACTGGAGTTGGGAGCAGAATCAGTCATCAAACCCAGGCAGGAGTCACCAGTGTCTTAATCACTTGGCCAAATGGATCTGAATGATAGGAAATTAAGGCCATTAAGTGTCAGAGGATTAAGGTTTTGGCAAATCTGCGACTCGTTTTTCCTTTGACATCAACCTACTGAAGTAGTAAAAGAAAAGTAGAACTATGTTTGAGGAGCTGATAGCTGATAGCTCTCACATAGCATAAATACAAAAACAGAGGAAGTAAATCCTAGCATAACAGGTAGAAATAAGCCACAGCATACATCACCAAGGTATCCTATGCACACTTTATGGGACTCAGGTCTCAGGGGGGCCTTTTTATTTAATTTTATGTTAAAGTGCATCTCTTATTTTAGAAATTTTTATATAGTTTGTGGTAATTAGTATTTACATTTTAATACCAGTTTTATTTCTGCAGATAAGAACCCAGACTTACCACTGGATATCCTGCTGAGAAATCTCAGCCATCTCACTTGAACATAAGTTTACAACCTCACTGGGCAGTGTCTCAGCAAATACAGGGTGCAGACTCTTAAACTGCCTGGAAGTAGGACTGGGCATGTCAGACGTCTACTGATGTAGACGTGCTAAGCAAACATCAGATTTCCATCTCCAGAGACCACTGAAAGTGCCCAGAGATCCCTTGACTACTAACATTAGTTAGAAGTTTATCATTAGTTATAAATAGACCACAAGAGGTAATGCTGCAGTGCTAAGCACTCTTCCGGTGTCTTCTGTCCAGCATTGTGTTCTTGAACAATAAACAAGTAAAGTAACCACTGTGTGATGTTGGTAAACTGTATCGGTCCCAGCTTACAGAAGAAGGAGCTGAGGCACAGAGAGGTGAAATAGCTTGTTTGTTAACAGAGAGAGCTAATACGTGATAGAGTCTTGCACACAGATAGTCTAACCACAAAGCAGGTGCATTTCACCAGTCAGGAAGCATAGAGAAGCCCAGCCAGTCCCTGCCCCCTCTTTCAGAATCGCTAGCACAGTCGCCAGTGAGTGTGTGTATCATACAGGAGTGAGAGATTCCTAGTCTACTTGGCAGGGTATCCACTAAGTAAGGTTCTGGAGCATTGAGATTTCTAAATATTCAATTATTTTATAATATATCTTTGAAATTCAGAAAGTTGGACTTATCCTTTGAAAGATGGTTTAAAATAAAGTTGAAGCAAGCTTGAAAAGCCAAGTGAATGCAGACACAGGCTTTCTGCTACTATTCATGAATTGTACAAAAAGCAGGCTGACGCAGAGTCAGGGGCTTCATGGATGGACTCACGCTAAGATGAGGAGAAGCCCAGAGGGCGGTGGGAGTGCCATGCTGTGAGTGGGCAGTTAGTGCTCCCAGGCGTGATGGGACCTCCCAGCCAACCCACCTGCTTCTGTGCTTGTTGGCCACACTGAGCAAGCAGAGAATAATCCACTGCTCCCACAGCTTCATTCAAAGCTGCCTGTTCTTTATATATGTATCCTTCAGTCATTTGATCAACTATAATATTTATGAAATAAAGTAACACTTTTCTCTTCTGTTTCAGTTTGTGGTGATAACGGTGTGTTTGAAAGCTGGATTAGAGACATCATATTGGACCTGGGTAAGAGTATTCTTAATCATGACCAGGAAATATCACATTTGCTTATACGTTCTATCCAAATTTTTGGTTCTTTTTTATCCTAAATTAATTTGTCCCTTTATCGTAGTCCACAAGTCATTAATTATAGGGTACTGGGGGTGGAAGAGTGTTAAATGGAGATTTTAGTGCAAAAGTACAGGGTTAAACAAACTTAAAGTTTATTACTACAGGACTTCTCAGAGCCTTTAATATGTTATTATATGTTGTGAATATCCCAGGAGATAGGAAGACCTTCAAACTTACTTGACTACAAATCTCTTTTTAGAGATGGCCCAGGACTGGCATTCTTCAAAAAATTCGTTGAAAACTCATTCTGAAGACTAACAATATTAGCAAAAGTTTTGTCCTCATATACTTATAAATACCCAGTCTGGATAAAACAAGTTTCATTTTTAGAGATGGTTGTTTTGCAGTATGTCCACATCCAGGTATAGAGACCCAGCAAACAAAAAGAAGTTTAATGCTCAGGGTAAAGATTGGCACAAGAAATTCGGAGTTGGCAATCATCGGCATAGAGATAATATTTTCCCAGGTGTCTAAAATCTTTTAATGAGAGCATGCATAGCAAAACTAAAGTAGGCTTAAAGGAATTGGGAGACACAAAAGATAAAAATAAGAGGAGAGAATCATCTAAGGAGACAGAGAAAGAAGACTTAGTTGTAAATTCCAGAACCACAAACACTCTAACCATTGTGGAAGAGATTGGCACTTAATAAAAGACCTAGTTTGTCTTTAAAAATGCACACGCAATTACAGAATTCTACAGAGATTATGCAGAAAATCCTGTGGATAATGCTTTTATGAGTCTAATAAATAAAGAGGGATTCCGTGGGTGTTCCACTAGGATTAGTGTCCTCAGTCCACCAAGAGGCCTTTGACAGATATTTTCTCCTCCACAGTTCAGCCACATAGCGATCTGGGGCAGCATCGCGCTCTGGGTGGTGTTTTTTGGGATCTACTCATCACTGTGGCCGGCCGTCCCGATGGCCCCAGACATGTCGGGAGAGGTAATGTACGCCTGTACCTCGTGGTCCAGCACCACGTTGGAGATGAGTGCTCATTAGAAACTGTAATCAGCTGCCATGAGTTTCCATGTTGTTGCTTTACAGCAGCATCGTGCTTGACCATATAAAAGCTGTTTTCAGATTCCACCGGGGGGAGTGATAAATCTTGAGAGAATAGTTTAAACCTGAACATTTTACTTATTCTTTCTTAAATATAGCTGGGACAATAAAATGTGGTGGTCCAGGGTTGAGTCACATAAGAATACTTGTAGGGAAGATGCCATTTCAGAATCGGACTGTAAACCCTCAAATACACTCTGCATGAGAACACTAGGGAACGGTGAGTTTCTGCCTTCTGTTATCTCTTACACTACAGAGAAGCCTGCTGTCACAGGACGAAGTGCACTTTCCATGCTCTCTTGAAGACATAGGTTTGGTTTTCATTTTGGCAGAATTAGAGCATCTGACGGTTCAGCCTTATCGCACGCAGTCCATTGGTAGTCTCTTGTTACACTTGCAGGAATTGAGTTATTGGGTGCTCATGGGGGAGTGTCACAAGATCGCCTTGCCTTCAGAAGAGATTCCAGCAGTAGGCTGGTTTGTGATTTCAATTGCAGGAAATTTGACATAAAATGTATAAAAGAAAATGTGGAAAGCATTTCGGGATTTCCTGTGACCTCACAGTCGCTTGCAAATCCAGGGAATGTGAGCTCCGTTGCAGCCATTGTTTCACCACAGTCACTGGAAGCCTTGCCAGTGCTTTCCATGTATTTGTTGCCCCTAAGTACCGCCTGAGTACCTTTCACTTTAGACAGTCTGGTTTATAGATCATTTTCATGAAATTTTATCTGACAGCATCCTGCTTTTTATAAATTAGCAGAGTGCAGACACATTTTTAAAAATGTTTGTGGTTACATTTATTAGAGAGGCATTATATACTATTACAACAAAACCAGACAAATCAGGGAGCATGGACTTCCATTCACCAAAAGTGAAGGCTTCTTTTGAAACATGTACTGTGAATTCTAGAAAATTCACAGCAGGAATTTTAGAGGGAACAGAGAGAGAGCTGTGAGTGCATCTCCTCCTTACCTTGATTTTTGGGTCCTTTTGTCCTGAAGAAATAAAATCAAAGAATAAATAAATACACACATATATACACACTTGTCCCTGAGTGTCCTGGGGAGATTGGTTCCAGGACACCTTGAGAATGCCCAACTCTGAGGACAGTCAAGTCTCACAAAATGAAGGTGTGTTCACATACCACCTACACAACTTCCCATAGACTTCAAATTTGTTCCAGATTACTTATAATACCTAATGCAGTGTAAATGCTCTGTAAATAATTGTTATATTGTGTGGCTTAGGGAATAATGACGATGGGGGAAAGTCTGCATGTGTGTAGTACAATCTGCTGTTGGTTGAATCTTTGGATGCCAAACCCGGTGATACGGAGAGCTGATTATGTGTGTGTGTGTGTGAGAGAGAGAGAGAGAGAGTGTGTGTGTGTGTGAGAGAGAGAGAGAGAAGTGTGTGTGTGTGTGTGTGTGTGTGTGTGAGAGAGAGAGAGAGTGTGTGTGTGTGTGTGTGAGAGAGAGAGAGAGAGAGAGAGAGCGCGCATCAACTATCAGATGAAAACATTTGGAAAACCCAGTTTCATTCTTTGTTTTTATTTGATGTGCTCTGCCTGATTGAGCTGACTTTTCCCCAAGGTGAATTCTGCCTAATGTCTTTTTCATTAGACATGAATCTTTGCCTCATTTTATCTCATTTCTTAAGGTTTATTTTATCTTTAAAATGAATAGCACAAAAGATTTTGAAACCCAGATAGTTTAAGCAACTATGTCAATAGGTCTGATGACAAGAGCAGATTTTTTGACCACCTACTTTTAGGACAAGTGTGAAGTTGAACTGGCTTTTTGCCAACCAAATATAATTCTACCCTTGCCTGTAGAATTCCCAGTATTACCCAAACACAAAACTTAATACTACCTCTTGGGACTTGTGGTGATGCTGTGTTTAATTCAAAGTGAAATGAATGTCAGTACTCCATCACATTTCTGCTCACTTCATGTATAGTGGAAAGTGCTAACAGAGGCTCTGTTTCTTGTTGTTTTATTATTACTACTACTAGTACTACTTTGAAAGTAGTGTTTAAATAGCTGGTGTTCCATTGAAAATCTGAAGAATGAATTTAAAGAGCTGTAAACTTTATAACCTTGTCTTGGAATGTATCTTTTAACTTATTCACAGGAAATAATAATACTTTACATTTGTGTAGTACTTTAGTGCTTGCAAAGCATTTTGGGAAGTGTGTGTGTAAATAAGCCTCAAAAGAACTCCAAAATAAGAGTTTACTAAGAATGTCCCTCAAATTCTTGAGGACAGATCATTTCCATTTACAGTTTCTTGGGAAGTATGGTAATAGTTTCTAACATTTTTGTTTCTGTTGTAGAATCAATAGGTTTACAACCCCATCAGTTGTAGAAAGAAGTGACTACCCTTAGGTTTATGATCTTTTACCCTTAAAATTCTATGTTTCAGTTAAGAGTATTAGCAGGTGCACACATAGATACACACATATATAACCATACACATACACACATATTTACATATATGACAAATTGATCTGTGTGCAGTATTTGGATCTGTGCTGTGAGGGGTCTTAAAAAACTTCATGGAAATGCACATTATGAAGAAACTATGCATGAATTTAAAGAACTTTTGTATCAAACTATTTTTATATTATTTGAGAGGCAGAGAGACAGAAGCAGACAATAAACAGAGAACTCCCATACACTGGTTCACTCTCCAAATGCCGGCAAGAGTCAGGGCTGGACCAGGCAAAAGCTGAGAGCCAGGAATTCAATCCAGGTCTTCCATGTAGGTGGCAGGGACCCAACTACTTGAGCCACCATCTGCTGCTTCCCAGTGTCTACATTAGCAGGAAGCTAGAATTGGGAACTGGAATTTGTATGTAAAATACCACCCTAGGTACTCCAATATGGGATGCACGCATCTTCCCACTTACCACTAGGTAAAATGCCCACCACAAGCTTATCTTTGAATTCCACTTTCCACAAAGTTTTTGAATTATGTGTGTGTGTATGTATATGTAAAATGTATATATGTATATAATTGGCCATCCATATTAAATGAAGTTCACTTATTCATCTATTAACTCTCAGAGCAATATGTTATTGTAATATATGTTACATATATGTTATGTAGTACTGTATTGTTGTAAAACTAATGTAAGGATAAATGCTTATAAATAAGTGTAAATCCACTGCATTGACATGTTTTATGTGATCCACATAATGAAACATAGCCAAGGCAGCCCCCAGAACTTGCTATGCCACAGGATTTCCAATGTGGAGAGCAGGTAACTCTGTCACCACCATTAACAAGTCGCAAGGGTCTAATCCAGACAACGTATCTGTGGATCCACTGCTTTCCTGTATTGATTTGGCAGTAATTCCTCCAAAACTAAATAATTTACTAATTATGTCTGTAAGGATGTTTGGTTGCCTAGAAGCTTAATAAGGACATCCAGAATGGTGCAGCGTAGAAGTGAAGTAGACTGAAAATAGCAGCCCCAGTCTCTTCCGCACTGCCGCAGGAGGTTTCCTAGAGAGTGGGGGCCGTGTGGCTTCATGGGGGCATGGAATGAGTAGAGGAGTTACTCAGGAAGACAGCATATCTGGGAAGAACAGTCACAGTGATCGTACCTAAGGCACATCCCAGGAACTTCTCTAAGTACTTTGTGTACATTTGAAACCATTTGTTGAGGTCCTTCCAGATGGCAAGCCCTGTTCCCGGGTTGGGGGATTCAGTACTGAACAAAGTAGGCAGAATTCCACATGCCCGCCTTCAGCTCACTGTTCTGGTGGAAGGAGACTGACCAAGTAACTAAGTGAGACCTATGGAGGGATGTAAGTGCCAAAGAGCAGGGTCCAGCAGGCGGGGGGAACCACTTGGGTGTCCCACAGAGCCTCGGAGCTTCTGCTCATGGTCAGATAAACAGCAGAGGGGCCTCAGAGAGACGTGTCATGATCAGACTCACACCTCCTCCATGGGACTCTGTTGTGTGGCAAAGCACTTGGATTTTTGCAATAAACTCAGAGGCGGTGTGGCGTCTTGGGCCAGGAGAGCAGCAGTGTGAAGCCTGGTCAGGTTCTGAAGGTAGCTTGGAGGTAAAGCCACCAGGACGTCCTGACAGTGTGGATGTGAGGACGGAGAAGACAAGGAAATTGCCCTGGGCATCAGGAAGATGTGCTTGTCATTAACTCACTTGATCCTCACAGTAAACTGGTTCAAAAAACCATTTTACAGAAGAGGAAGTTGAGGCAGAGAGAAGCTCAATACCTTGTCTGATATCCCACTAATAGTCCAATTTAATCTCTGCTACTTACTTAGATGGCTGGTCTTCCATGCTGCTCTCTGCCCTGAATGTAAAGGCTTCCCATGGCACAGCGGGATGCTGGTTGCATTTCGCTAGTCCTTCCTCTGTTGGCTGGGCATGGGCTCTTGCCACCAGCAACACTTGCGCAGTGCTTTATCTATTCTGTGCCTCTGAGGGTGGCCTCTTGTCCCTAAGATGGAGATTCTCTTAGACTCTTCCTTAACTGTATTCTCAGGTTCTTTCTCAACTCTGTTCTCCTAGGAGCAACAGCTTCAGCGCTGAAAGGGAGCAAACTGTTTTGCCCTAGTTAACAAGATTTCTGGGTGTAAATTATACAGATTAGGCAACTTAACAGGTACAAGTCCACGTTGCTATATTCAGCCTGACGCAGATTCACAAGTAGATCAAGATTTCATAGTCCTCCTGGTTCATCTCTGCAGTCCTCGTCTGAAGACAAAACTGTTTCTCGCATGTTGAAAGAAAATCCTCACCTAGAAGAGGAGGGAAGAGAAGCAGCACTTACTGTGCACCCACTGTGTGTTCCTTGGGCACTGTTTTGATTCCAGGTCTCCTTGTATTGAGTAAATCCACGTTGCAGACCTTTGTGGTAAGCAGAACAATAGCCAGGGAGCTAGAGAATTCCAGGCAGATTTCTTTGGAAACCTCACTAGTTTCCAATAACAGCCTGGGCAATTCAATACCTTCTCTGTAGGACCCATTGCTTTTCCTTTCTCTCTTGTGGACTAGCAGCCATTTTCCTGGAATTCGACTGTTCTGCTATTTCCCAGCTTACCTAGGGCCCTGATCAATCTCTGTATGGTAGACAAATGTACAAGTGCTCCCATCTCTTTGCACATGTGTCCTGAGGGGCAGGCATTTGGCCTGGCAGTTGGGTCATTGGTTGTGATCCCTGTGTCCCTCATCAAAATACCCAGATTTGATGGTTGCCTCGAGCTCCTGACTCTGGCTTCCTGCTAATGCACACCCTGGAAGGCAGCAGGTGATGGCTCAAGTAATTGGGTTCCTACACCTATGTGGGAGTCCTGGCTTGAGTCCCTGGCTTCAGGTTCAAGTAGCTGGGTTCCTGCACTCATGTGGGAGACCCAGATTGAGTTCCTGGCTTCAGGATAATCCATTTCTGGCTGTTGCAGACATCTGGGAAGTGAACCAGAAGATGGGAGTGCGTACATGTGTGCTCTCAATCTCATGCATCCTCTCCCTCTTAAATAAAAATTAAAACCCATTTTTTTAAAAATGGCCATTTTTTTTATTATTTACAACACCCAACTAATTCCCTTGACTACATTTACAGAGGTTCCATCTCATTTCGTATCTTAGCTTCTTGCCTCTTAATAACAATATTAGCATGAGTAGTATCTGTCATATTTAAACATGAAATAGAAAACCCAGTCATCCCATATGGGCAGAGAAGGTAGGCTGCGGCTCAGCTAGAGTAGGACCCCATTGACTGAAGACCAGCCGTGGCAGTGAGTGTTAGAGACACTGTTCATGTGTTCGTTCACTTAGCATTCACAGCTGCACCGGGAGGTAGGTCCTGTTCCACAGCTCTCAGCCGCACAATGGTGAAGTCAGTTTCTAGAGGTCACACAAGTTGCAAGTATCTGTAACACGCAAATTTAACAAGTACTTGAGCCGAGTCGAGTCTGCCCCTGATCCGCTGCTGTCTGTTCCTTTTGTGTTTCTTCTCTCACCTCTCTTTCCCCCTCCACGATGGCTTTTCTCCCAGCCTGATCAGTCTTCAAGGTTTAAAGCATTTTTAGTGTCAGTGTGGTCAAGCAAAGTACCCATTTCCGTCTGGTTGGTAAAGTTACCAGTCCATTATCTACATACACTTATTTCCATCTTCAGCTGCTGTCTTCCACCGTGTTTGTCACAGATCAGGGGCTCTGTCCATACCTCCGGGTGGCTTCCCCACCTTTACTCCAACTCACTGTGCTGGCCTGAAGTTAGCAGAAAGCTGGTCCCTCCAGGACTGGGATCGTGGTGTATACTGCAATTGCTACAGCCACAGCCAGGCTCCGTGGTTCCCGCCGCCGTTGGTGGGCAGGGCGTTCCCATTTGGAAAACATTCCTTCCTAGAGTTTTTCACTTTGTTTCCATTACAGTGATTCTACATCTCTGCCCACAATAATGATCCAAATCGGAACGATTAACAAGTATCCCTGTGCCACAAATTACTGCGCTATTTAACTGTTCAAATAGGGAGAGGGAGGAGAGGGCTGTATGAAGGGGAGACAGACGATTCATTGGAAAATACAACCAGAAATTATTTAGGAAAGGAAAATAAAGAGTGTGACGAGCTTCCTCCCCTCTCACAAATATGGTTGTGATTTAAGAGGAGAACTTTCTTTCAGACCTGACTTGTATTTTTTCACACCACTACAACAATTTATGAGGCAGGGTAGGCCCTGGGGAAAATGGCTATGTTGAATAAACACATGCCGGCTTGCTTGTCCGCCTCGTCTGAGTGAGGGTCCTGGGTATTTTTTTTTTTTTTAATTTCCAGAAGAAAATCTTTCAGCCAATATGATTAATAAACTAGATTAAAAAATAAAAAACAAGCTAAATCAAAGATCATTTCATGTCAGGATTAATACCAGAAGCTTAGTATCAGCAAAACTTTCGAATTCGTCGTGGCATTGCAGACACATACCGTAAAGACCTCCAAGCGCCATCTGTTTCTGCTCGCCCTGGCCTCAGGGATCCATAAAACTACTGAAGGAAATTGAAGCGAGGGAGCGAGCATGTGTTTTACAGAATTTCAGATCTCTTGATTGAGGTTGGTAAAGTCTGTCTGAGAAACAATAAAAATCTTTGTCGAACCCTTTGGAGTCACCCCCCGTAGCAAAGGCATTAATAAACTGCATTTGTGATGTGATTTCTTTTTTCCTAAGCAGTGCTGTTTCCTATTTTATCCAATATCATAAATGACTTTTCATATAAGAAATTTCCTGGTTAAAATAGTCTTTATCAATGGATCCACTTCTAGTTACCTAAATAGCATGTAATAATTTATTGGTCCTAAGACCAGCCTTTGTGCATGGGGTGGGGCAGTGTTAGGATAGGATGGAGTTTCAGCCACGATGACTGCATTTAGCCAGGTAGCCTAGAGGGAACAGCTGCCCTAACCTCTATCAGATGTCCTGCAATGAGCCAGTGAGCCAAGATCGGAAGCCCAGCCCATAAAACATGCCGTTGGTAGCAGTCCTCCTGCCCCTGACAGTAAATGAGACAGGTAGACTTCACAGTTCTTAAAGAAGCAGGCTGACAGCCACTCCCAAGCCCACGTTGTAAAGAGAAGCCTATAGAAAAATGCTGAGACGTAAGAGGGATGTGATACGACAAATGTAAACATGAATCAGGACATTTGCACACATTTTAAAGTCAGCGGTCTCTTTAGAGTCACTACGAGAACCAACATTGCTTTTTTGTGGACAGAGCATCTTTTTTTTTTTTTTTTTTTTAAGATTTATTTATTTGTGTGGGGAGCAATCCGGACTAGACTAAGTTACTCGAATTAAGACTTATTCTATGCATCTGCTCTCCCACAATATGGCGCTGGGAGAGAAGTAAACAGCTTCCGCGCAGCTGCCTCCAGTTCAACTAATAAACTGTAGGACTTGCTACTGATTGGAGGAGAGCAGCGTACTCGGCGTGTGGGCAGCCGAGTTGGGATTGGCGGAGGAGGACTATAAAGGAGGAGAGAGACGGCATGCATCGGGAACATCTATGGGGAACATCTAAGGGAACCCGTGCAGCCCCTGAGAAAGCCGGCCGGCAGTGTGCCGCTCCCCTGCGGAAGTGGGGAGTGCGGCCGGTGGGAGCTGCCCTTCCACGGAGGTGGAAGGGATGGTGGCCAACCCGGGAAGAACCAGCAGCAAACCCGGGGAGGGCCGAGCGGACGAAAGAACAGCGCAGGGTTTAGTGTCGCTCCTCCACGAAGAGGGGGAGCGACATAATGGTGCCGTGACTCGGATTAGGAAACCTAGCTCGGATAGGAAACCTAGGACGGATAGCAAACTTAAGAGGGAAGAAACGGGAAGAAGTGGGAAATTACCGGAGAGAGAGACTAGCAAACAGCCTAGGGAAAAGCCGGACGAAAAAGGGTGCCGGAAGAAGCTATTGAAAGCCTAGGCATAGACTCGGATACGGACTACGGGGGGAAGCTGGGAGAAATCTCTAAGGTCGAAAGCGAAAGTGAAAGCTAGAACAAACAGACTCGGATGCGGACTGTGGGGAGAGGCCAGGAGAAATGAGGGAGGAGTATTGTTGGAGGAAAGCTTGGGGAAATATACCGGGTAGAGAAAAGTGTTAGGGAAATTGAAGCCGCGGGGGGCAGGCCGAGGCGGATACGAAAGCCACTTTGGGATTCTCAAGTTAGCCCGGGAATGGGGGGCGAAAAGTTGAAACCAGAAGCTGAAACGTGAGCCTGGTTGGGATCCGTCTGATTAGCCCGGGGAGCAAAGGACGGGAAGCCAAACCGTGGGGCGGAGACGTATGCTGGGTTGAATTCGCCAGGCTAGCCCGGGGAACTTAGATTGAATGCTAGTGGCGGACACGTAAGCTACGCTGTGTTACTCGCGGAAGCCGCCGCGTGCAGAGAGAGCGTGCGGGGCACAAGTAGATAGGGAACGGGGCTGGCGAGGCCGTGGTTCAGACGCGAAAGGGTTAAGTGCGAGACCGCGGAGCGCACGAAGCCAAGCCGCGCAAAGCCGAGCCGCGCAGATGAGGCGCGGGCTGAAGCTGCGCGGAGCCGTGAAGCTGCCGGCAGCGCGAGGCGCCGGGAAGCTGCAGGGATAAGAGAAATAGAAGTTTAGAAATAAAATGAGAGAAATAAGAATGCTGGGAGATAGAAATAAAATGGGAGAAATAGGAATGCCCGGAGATAGAGAAATAGAGAAATAGAAAGGCCTCCCCTCAACATGGCAATGAGAAAGTTTGGATTCGGTCTGCCTGATTGAGTGAGGCGATGAGCACCTGGGCGGCTAGCAGCTTATGCGCCGCAGGTCACCGAAGACAGGCACGAATTAACATCAGTAAGGCTTCCCCACAATGCAACAATTAGGAGGCTTGGATTCAGTCTGCCTGATTTAAGGCGGTAAGCGCCAGCAAGCAGCTCGACCAGAGTATGAGCTGCAGGTCACCGAAGATAGGCACGAACCAACACTAATAAGTCTCCCCCACAATAAGGCAATGAGAAGGCTTGGATTCGGTTTGCCTGATAGAGCTTGTAAGCCCCTGCAGGCAGAGCAGAGCATGCGCTGCAGGGCACCGAACACAGGCACGCATCAGCGCCTAAAAACCTCCTCACAACATGGCGAAGAGAGGACCCGGATTCGGTCTGCCTGATAGGACTTGTAAGAGCCTGTGGCAACTCTAGCAAGTAGAGCAGAGTGTGTGCCGCAGGACACCGAAGACAGGCGCGTATCAACGCCAAAAAAATAAAAAGAAAGGGGGATCTGTGGGGAGCAATCTGGACTAGACTAAGTTACTCGAATTAAGACTTATTCTATGCATCTGCTCTCCCACAATATGGCGCTGGGAGAGAAGTAAACAGCTTCCGCGCAGCTGCCTCCAGTTCAACTAATAAACTGTAGGACTTGCTGCTGATTGGAGGAGAGCAGCGTACTCGGCGTGTGGGCAGCCGAGTTGGGATTGGCGGAGGAGGACTATAAAGGAGGAGAGAGACGGCATGCATCGGGAACATCTATGGGGAACATCTAAGGGAACCCGTGCAGCCCCTGAGAAAGCCGGCCGGCGGTGTGCCGCTCCCCTGCGGAAGTGGGGAGTGCGGCCGGGGGGAGCTGCCCTTCCACGGAGGTGGAAGGGATGGTGGCCAACCCGGGAAGAACCAGCAGCAAACCCGGGGAGGGCCGAGCGGACGAAAGAACAGCGCAGGGTCCTGTGTCGTTCCTCCACGAAGAGGGGGAGCGACAATTTGAAAGGCAGAGTTACAGGGGGAAAGAGAGAGAGAGAGAGAGGTCTTCCATCCACTGGTTCACTCCCCAGATGGCCACAGTGGTTAGGGCTGGGCCAGGCCAAAGCCAGGAGCCAAGGGCTTCATTCAGGTCTTCCACGTGGGTGGCAGGGGCTCAAGTACTTGGGCCATCTTCCACTGTTTATCCAGGCCATTAGCAGGGAGATGGATTGGAAGTGAAGCAGCCGGGACTCAAACCGGCACCCATATGGCATGCTGGCATCACAGGTGGCAGCTTTACCCACTGTGCCACAATGTTAGGCCCCAAGGGCAGAACATCCTTTCCTACAGTGTGCACCAAATGTATATTGAGTATCTAACATGTGCCAGGCTCTATGTTGGGCACTAGAGGATGCAGTGATGAGTGGAATTGGTTCTGGCCCTTAGGGTCTCATTGCTAGAAGGGAGCATTGATGTCCATAGATGTGACAGATGTCATGATGTGCCCAGATGGTATAGCAGTGGGGTGGGCAAGAAAGCTGAGCAAAGCCTGCTCTTGATATGACAGAGCTTCAGCTGTTCTCCCGTAGAGTCAATTCATCATCACAGTCATTCATTGACTCCACAAATGTGTGTCAAGGTTTTAATCAGTGCCCAGCACTGATCCACGTTAATTGAGCAGCATCCCCATTGCAATTCAGATTAAGAAGACCAGGGGATGGAAAAGAGAAACAGTCACTAAACCAGGTAACCAGCTACTAAATGACAAATGAGTAAAGATAATTTTACAAAGTGACAGGAAAAAGAGTAGTATGAAAGGAGACAGCTGTAATGGGAGTTCTGGGAAGGTCTTTGTGAAGACAGGACAATTAAGATGAAACTTAAATGATGCACGTTCACCTGTTGTCTGAAGAACTACTCAGATTCAAGAAACAGCAGGTGCACACGTTCTAAGATAGGAGTGAGCCTTTCCGTTCAAAGAAAAGGCCAGTGTGGCTTCAATGAAGAGGGCTGGAAAGAGCACCCGCTATGAGTTAGGTTCAGCAAGGTGAATAGAGGGTGGCTCCTCTGCAGAGCCTGCATGCTAGCTCATGGGATGACCACACTTTGTGTTTGAATTGCCTGCCAGCGATTCTACCAGAAATACAAAAGAAACTATGGATGGTACTGTGCCATCTGTTTCCAAAACGCTCATAACAGGCATAATGCTTGTGTTCTGTGATATAGTAAGATAAAAGGGTCTGAGTAGTCCAAAGCTGCATTATTCTAAGTTATCACTTAAGCTCCCTACCGTATACCATCCAAACTAAGTTATTTTATGGTGATGGTGTATTTTCCTAGTGTCAGGGGAGAAGAGTAGCTATGTATTAACTATGGGCTGACCAAAATAAAAACTTCACTTCATTCCCATCTAAGAGTCAAGTGGGAGACAGGCATTCCACAGCTGGCATAGCAGCTGCACAGTCATGAGAGACCAGTGTCTTCTGTCTTGCTGCATTACCAACCTTCCAGCCAAGAAGAGAAGGAAGAAAGATGAGCCCTTCCTCTGTAAGGCTCCGTCCTTTCCAAATCAGATCACATTGGCCAAAACATAAACAAAATCCCCAACTAGGTGCAAAAAGAGCGCCAGAGGAATATACTCTTTGAGCTGGTTTATAGGCAAGGATCAATGCCATTTCATCTAAAGAAGATAGGAAAAGGGATAGACTGGGGAGTAACTACAAGTCTCAGCCATGGAAGTCAATAATTTCTCTATATAAGACACATTTCAGCTTTTATACAAGAAATCTTCAAAGAGTTCATGGGAATTGTATATTATGAAAAACTGTGCACAGATTTCAAAAATTTTTGCACCAAAATAAACTTGTTCTGACTTATTATAACATGTCTGAATAGGATCTAATTTGAGGCAATGAGAAGGAGAAGACATCAGTCTGAAAAGAGCCCTTATCAGTGCAACATGAATTCTAAAATTGAAGCAAGAACAAACATCAAATTTCTGGCAAAGCTTGGGTGGAAGAATGGTGAAATCACTGATGCTTTATGAAAAGGTTATGGGGGTTGGGGGGCAGGTGTTTGGTACAGCACTTAGGATGCCACTTGGGATGGCTGTATCCTATATCACAGTGCCTCGGTTGAAGTCCTGGCTTTGCTTCTCCTGATTCCAGCTTCCTGCTAATGCCCTGGGAGACACAAGTGATAGCCTAAGTGGTAGGTCCCTGATCCCACTGTGGGAGACCTGGCTCCTGGCTTCAGCCTGGCTCAGCCTGAGTTGTTGTAAGCACTTGGAAAGTGAACCAGCTGAAATATTTTTCTCACTCTCTCTCTCAAATAAAAAATGTTTAAGTTTATGGGGATAGTGTCTCAAATAAATAACAGTTTCCAAATGGATAACTGATTTTAAGAAGAGATGTGACAGTGTTGAAGATGGATCCTTCAATGCAGACCATCCACATCAGTTTGAAAAAATTAATCTTGTCCATGCCCTAATTGAAGAGGACCAACAGTTAATAGCAAAAAGAGTAGCCAACACGTTAGGCACCTCGATACACAAATGTGCCTGAAAACTGAAAGTGGAGCAAACTTTCTGCTCACTAGCTGTCAGAAGCATTGCACCCAGATCAGCTGTAGTTAATAGCATAGCTTTCAATAGGGATTTTAAACAAATCGGATCAAGACTCTGATGCATTGCTCAGAAGAATCATAACAGGAGATAAAAAATGACTTTGCTAATACAATCCTGAAAACAAACCACAATCAAAACAAGAGGTGGAATTGGTCCAGTCAAAGCAAAAGTGGACCAGTCAGGAGCAAAGGTCATGACAGTCATTTCTGGAGATGCTGAGGGCATTTTGCGTGTTGACATTCTGGAGGTCCAAAGAGCAATGCATCTACCTACCAGGAGAGTATTTTAAGAAAGTGAGCCAGAGCTTCAGAGACAGACACCCAGGAAAGCTTCTCCCCAGATTCCTTCACCACAATGCTCCTGATCTTTCCTCTCAGCAACCAGTGACAGTTTTATAAGTTTCAATGAGAAACCATGAGGCATCCACTTTGGCTTTTTCTGGCTTCTTTTGGTTTCCTAATGTTTAAAATGTCTTCAGAAGGCACCCATTTTTCTCTCTAATTAATAATAATAAAAAATGGGGTGTGGCTGGATTCCCAGTACCCTCAGTTCTTAGAGATGGAATAAATATCTGGTGCCATTGCTTACAAGCGTGTCTTGACCTTGATGGAACTTGTGTTGAAGGTATGGTTTACATTTTTATTAATTGTATTTATTGGGAAGTCAGTGTTAGAGAGCAGGAGAGACAGAAAAAGAGAGGTCTTCCGTCCACTGGTTTACTTCCTAGACGGCTGAAATGTACAGCATTGAGCCGGGCTGAAGCTGGGAGCCAGGAACTCCACCCAGATCTCCCAGGGAATGCAGCAGCCCAAGCACGTGGGCCATCTGCTGCTGCGTTTCCAGGGACATTAGCAGGGAGCTGGATTGGAAGTGGAGCAGCTGGGATGTGAATCAGCACCCATATGGGATGCCGGTGTCACAAGCATTAGTAGTTTTACCTCTGTGCCACAACATTGGCCCCATGTCTATTTTGTATTTTTACCTTTTAATCCTTCTTGTCCATGAACTTTTTAAAGTCTTCTCATGTATATAGCCAAGTGCTTTCTGAAGTTTTGAAATGTTTAAACAGCATGTAGTGGGGGGTGTTTAAGCCTTCTCTTGGAACATCAGCATCCCATAGCCAACTGCCTGGGTTCAAGTCTCACCTCTGCTTTCAGTCCAGCTTCCCTACTAATGTATCTGGAAGGCAGCAGGTGCTGGCCCAAAGTATTTGGATCCCTGCCATCCATATGGGATAGCTAGATGGAGTTCCAGGCTTCTGTCTTCAGCCTGGCCCAGCCCTAGCTGTTGCAGGAATTCAGGAGGTAAACTAGTAGATGAAAGATATCTCTTTCTCCTTCCTTCCCTCCCCACTTGTCTCTCTGCCTTTCAAATAAAACTGTTTTTGAAAAATCATTTCCTTTAGTATTGAGATACAGGTCATTGTGTATTACAGATTGAATTACTAATAATCAATCAATACTTTATGAGATTTTTTTAAAATTTTTTAAGATTTTATTTATTTATTTGAGAGGTAGAGTTACAGACAGAGGGAGAGAGAGAGAGACAGGTCTTCCATCCACTGGTTTACTCCCCAACTTGCCACAACAGCCAGAGCTGCACCAATCCAAAGCCGGGAGCCAAGAGCTTCTTCTGGGTCTCCCACATGGGTGCAGAGACCCAAGGACTTGGGCCATCTCCTTCTGCTTTCCCAGGCCATCAGCAGAATGCTGGATAGGAAGAAGAGCAACTGGGACTAGAACTGGCGCCCATATGTGATGCTGGTGCCACAGGGGAGGATTAAAATACTGCACCATGGCACCAGCCCCAATGAGATGGTTTTTAAAAAGATGAAATACAGGGGGGCGGTGCTGTGGTGCAGCGGGTTAACGCCCTGGCCTAAAGTGCCAGCATCCCATATGGTTGCTAGTTCTAGTCCTGGCTGCTCCACTTCCAATCCAGCTCTCTGCTATGGCCTGGGAAAGCAGTAGAAGATGGCCCAAGTCCTTGGTCCCCTGCACCCATGTGGGAGACCCGGAAGAAGCTCCTGGCTCCTGGCTTTGGATCGGTGCAGCTCCAGTCGTTGCAGCCAACAGGGGAGTGAACCAGTGGATGGAAGACCTCTCTCTCTCTCTCTCTCTGCCTCTCCTCTCTGCGTAACTCTGACTTTCAAATAAATAAATAAAAAGATGAAATACAGAAGCATTATAGAATTATAAAAACTTGTAGGAATGATATGACAAGCAAATATATTGAGCATTGAGATAATGTACTTTTTCTATACAACTTAATCATAACATTTTAAAATTGTATTTCTCATAATAAAAAAATATTTTGTTGCTAATTCTGTCCTCATTTTTCTGTCACTTTTAAGTTTTTAAATAGCATACTAAAGAAGATTAAAATAAAATGAAACAACACACTTTCTGTTCTTAATTATTTTTACTATTCTGGGAACTATATTTCTAGAAAATAATGTTTCAGAAGCACACATTTCCTAGCGCACTTGATGCCTTTTTAGAAAGATTATTTTCTTTTGCCTGTTTGCCTCTCAGTATACATTGAGAGTCAAAGGTCACTATTCTTGGAAAAAAAACTAATTTCTGATTGATCCCAACCCCAACTAGCTCTTCTTCTTTTCCTCTGAACTCTTTTATAATCCTTTGTTTCACTGCTCCCCTTGCCAGAGAGTGAGGACACAAAGATTTCTCATTGCCTCCTGTTAGACCGAATGTTGATTCTGAATCCCACTGGCAGCACCCTTCCTTCAGCCCTCACCACCCCCTGGGAACGTCCAGGGGGAAGGGACTCCTAAATGCTGTGGACTGGTATCTAATTAGCATAGTTTCTAAGATTTGTTTTGTTTGTTTGGGATTACCCAAGCCAAGGTTTTCTTTGTCTCTGAGTAATCAAGAGCTGCTGGAAATAATTGCAAACATATTGGGGTTTATCCGAAACACCCTTCTCTCTCCTTATTCTCTGGGTGTTCTGCCCTATTTTTATGGAGAAAGTAGTGGTAATTCACCCTGTTTAAGAGCCTATACAGCTCAGTTCAGCTGAGACAGGGCCTATGCTGGGTGTCAGCAGATCAAAAGTCTAAAGTCCATTTTGAGGAGCATATGTCTCGTGGAATAAACAGAGATAATTAGAATTCATGATGCTATCCACTGTGGTCAGGAGCACAGGTGCTAAGAGAAGGAAGTGCGCTTGACCCCCAGGCCATTGTTCGGGAAGCTTTCTCCCTCCTGCTGTTACCTGAGATGTCCAGAAAGCCAAATATGAGAACAACATTCTGAGTAGAGGACAACCCAAGCAAAGAAATATTTGGTGTTGCTAAAACAGAAAATGTTTGGAGCTAGAAATAGACAAAGATTAGGTCACCGAAAGTTATCTGAATGTCACTGACACTGTTAACTTTCAGCTGTGGTAAATAGCTCTTCCTTGTGGAATACACAGTATTCCAAAATGTTTCTGGGCTATAGAATAAATATTTGGGTCAGAAGAAATGATTGGTAATGGTAGTGATAAATAAATCATGAAAAAGTATATTCTGACATGAATACACATCATATATTTGGTACTTTGCAAGAAGTGTTTTCAGCTAAAACAAGAGACATCAAAGCTGTCTTGGCACTGGCATCTTCCTTAGGGTTCCTCAGACGGAGGTGTTGTGCCAGACTCGCCGAGGCACACGACCACTGTAGAATCTTAGTGGAAGTTCACATCTTCAAGCCAAAGTTCTTATGAGCTTGGAATTTGTCTAAGTGCCAGGAGGCAAATTCTCCACTTAGTGCTGGCCCAGAGATGCTTGTGCACCCTGATGTTAACCCCATGGCCAAGGACCTAATGGATTCAGACAGCACGGGCCCCTGGGAAAGGGTCAAACCACTTAGAGGCCTTTGCAGTGTCACACCAGGGTGTTTCAAGGGCCAGGAACACAATGACACTCTCAGAAGTGTTCTCAAGTTTAAATTCAAATAATGCAACTTTTCACTCTGAAAGGGTTGATTTTGGTGAGCTGGTGTGAAGCCCCAACAAATCCGTGGTAGCATTGCCGGGAATGGGCACTTAGCATTCTGTTTCTATTTTGCCATAAAAATCTATATGTTAAAGTTGTAGATTTCAGCAGGTTACAAAGGATATCTTTGTGTCTCAGATTCAGAGAATCAGATCTTTTCAGTCCACTGAGATTGGATGACTTAGAAAGGAAATGCCAAGATTAAAGTCCCCCATAGGTAACCAAGATTGGAGGAGATGGCACTGAAATTGGGGCAGAGTAACACCAAGTCTGTCTTTTCCAAATAAATATCTACCTAATAGAGTGTAGGGAGAAAAAAAAGGAACATTGAAGAGCAGCAGGGAGCAAAGAGCCGTATTTGTTTGGGAAAATCTTGAAAATCTGCATGAAAAGGAACAATGTCTGTGAACTTTAAGTTGAGCACTGAATTTTTTTATTTTTTTTGGATGGTGATGATTTAATGAAAAGGTACTTGCTCATGAGAGCAGAAAGATTAACTGAGACACAGGAGGAAACTGGAAACATTTAGTGATCTCCTGACATGGAAAATAGTTTTAAAAACCAAAAACATGGGGCTTGCAAAGTATTGGGGAATCATCACTTATAGTACATATAACTTAAAACTTCATGGAAATCAAATTAAAAGATAAACTTGTTAGAGTACAAGAAAATTTGAAAGCCATGCATAGTATAGTATTAGGCACAGTGTTTTCCTAGTATATGCATAGTATTTTCATAAAGTATTTCATAGTATTTTCTGAAGACCCTTGTGCAAACCACCTCTGAAGAGTAGCTCCACCAGGGTGTTTCACTGGAATTGTAGCCAGAAACAACCACGTGGGTCCAGCTTGCTCATTATGAGTCCAAATCCTGGGAAACACATGATAGGTTTGCTTTTGGGGTTTCCTCTAGTTTGTTAACTCCCTTAGAAAAGCCCTAAATCTTCAAAGACAAACTAGCACTCCTACACCAAAAAAACATGAAAGTGTCCATTGACAGCAAGAATAAGAAGAACTTTGGTCAGACATGTGTATGGTTAATAGGAAGGAAACTTGAAAAATTGACAAAAGTAGAGAAATACTTTAAAAATGAATTGAACAAATAAGCATATCATTCTACAACTAGGAGAATCACTACTGAATTGTCAGCTCTTCCCTGCTAGTGAAGGGTAAATTCAAGGAGCAAAAATCTTTTTAAATATGTTTTCTCATCGTGACTGTCATCTAGCCTAGGAAAATAATTTAAATGGAGCAAAAGAGCTCAGAGTCTGACTCAGAATAATGGTTTTACATGATTGTTTTGACTCTTTCTGATGTCAATGAAAGTTAATATTTCTGCTTTTTAAAAAATATTTTTATTGATTGGTTTGAAAGGCGGAGTGACAGAGGAGAGCTGGGGACCAAGAACTCCATCCAGGTCTCCCATGTGGATGACACAAATTCAAGTACCTGGGCCATCATCTGCTGCCTCCCAGGGGCATTAGCAGGAAGTTGGCTCAGAAGCACGGAGTAAACAAAACTCCAGCTGGGCACTCTCATGTGGGACAGAGGCATCTGAGGCCGCAGCCACTCTGCCCCTGGCACCACAATGCCTGACTTGGATTTTGTTTTTTCTTCTTTAACATTAAAATTCATAATAAAAATCTGTTCATAACGTAATTTAGAGCCATTGACTAAACTTTGGAGAATAGGGGGAAAGAAGGAAAACCAGCCCTTTACCTAAAGATAATCACTATTAGTCTTTTCCAACTCTTAATTTATATACTTTTCTGGTTCAGCAATTGATTCTTTTCAACATAGACATGTCAGAGCCTCTTTCTAGTTGCTGGGGACACAGCTGTGGACAAGAAAGAAAAATCCTGCCCTCCAGAGCTTATTATCTTGAGAAGAAACCCAGAAAAACAAGCATACAGCAGACCGTGTGGTGGCAGCAAGTGCTAGGGTGGGGTGGGCGGGCAGGACTGGGTGTGACCAGTACGGTTTTACTGGAGGGGAGCAGGGAGCGAGTCATGAGGGCCCTCTGGAAAGATGACCTCTGAGCAAAAGCCTGACAGTTCACGAGCAGGACCTGTGGCTTCCTGCAGGAAGAGAATTCCAGATGGAAAATTTGTGGAGAGCCTGCAGAGGACAGAGTGGCAGAGCAGAGGAAGGCGGCGAGGGAAGGAGGAGAGAGGAAGCCTCCCAAGAGGCTGAGACAAGGGGCCGGGAGGCAGGGCTGGGAGCCATGGTGACGATGCGCACTCTTCCTCCAGGTCCCTGGAGAGTGACTGGAGAGTCATCGTGTCACTGTTACATGATTGCTCTGGGTGTAGTGTAGAGGAAACAGGGACCAAGGCAAGAGGCCCGCACAGAAGGCTGTCATCACAGGCTCTGGAGAGAAGGCACAGTGGAAAGTGTGAGGTGGGAACATTCTGGATTTGGGCATGGCAGAAGTGGGCAAGACAGGTAGTCCTTAGTCATGTTTTACTTAAAGTATTTACCGTGGTAGAACATACCTGACAAATGTAGCACGTTAGCAATTTTTAAGCATGTGATTGGGTGGCATTCGTTGCATTCAGTGTTGTACAGTCATCTTCGCTCTCCATCTCCAGAACTTCTTCCTCACAGCTGAAGCTCCACACCCACAAAACAGTTCATTCCTGTCCTCTTACCCACACCCCACCCTGCACCCGGCTTCTGGCTCCTGCCGTTCTATTTTCCCTGAACTTGACTGTTGTAGGCACTGTGTACAAGTAGAATCGCACAATATGTGTCCCTTTGTGTCCGACTTACTTCCCTTAGCGTGCTGTCCTCAAGGTTCAGCTCTGTTGCAGCACGTGTCAAAATGCCCTTCCTTTCTAAGGCTGGTGTTCCATCACATGCATGTACCGCGCCGTGCTTACCCCCATCTGCTGATGTTGCTTTCCCCTCTGGTTATTGTGAATAGCACTGCTATGAACATTCCCGTGTGAATTTTTCAAGTAGGGCAGATAAGATCGCCCAGTGGATTGAATGTGCAGTTTGAGAGAAAGGGAGGAGATAAAGGGTGACCTCTGTATTTTCTGGCCAGAACAGCTGAAAGATTAAAGTGTATTTTTGCTGTGTTGAGGAAGACTGGGGTTTCTTGTTCTGCTTCCTTTCATTGAATATAGTGAAGTATTCATGCTGGATAGTAATAAAAATCTTCATTAATGCTGGTATGAAGCCTGCCTTCTTTGCCTGCCCATTCTACATCCCTTCTTTGCCACCCCTTAAAACTAAAACAAAAACCGAACATATTACTACCAAGACATCTTCCCTTGGATTCACTGAAATGTCTGTCGACTGGGGGAAAGGGCAGAGATAGTTTAGCATACTTCACTTTTTATGCATATGACTCCACTTTTGTTAACAGGAAAAAAAAGTGTTTTGGAAAAATATGGTTAGGAAGTTGGATCATCCTCTTCTCCCATCTCTCCAAAACACATAAATATCTAGCACTAACTCCATGCCAGAACATAAGAAAATGAAGCAAACTAACCGGCACAGCTCACAAACAGAGTCCCAGGGCTCTCGTGGTTTTGACTTAATCTCTCCAAACACTAGGTTGTAAGAGCTTATTTATCCAACAATTATTTATTGAACATCTGCTTGGTGGTTAAGTGCTTTAGTTGTGAAAATTAGTCAAGATATATTTCTTCCCCTTCCAGAGATTTTAGTCTAACAGGAAGACAGAGGAGTAGCTAGAAAACAAGTGCCAAGTTCCAAAATAACGGAAGCCCAAAGTAGGGTCAGTTGACCCTATTCAAGGAAGGCAGTGACATCTGAAGTGAACATTGAAGTGGGAGTCACAGATGCAAGGGCCCACGTGCAAGAGCAAGCATGGTCACCTAGGAATGGGGACCAGTGTGTACCTAGAGATGCAAGCTGGCTTGAGAGATGGTATTGGAGAAGCAGTCAGAAGTCAGGGTCAGTATTGAGATCATGTTAAAGATTTTGTTTTCTGTCATCATAGTGAAGTGAAACCATTGGTAGCATCGAATCCAGGAAGTGCTCAGATTAAATCTGCACTGTGAAAATGTCCCAGTGAGTGCGTTGTGAATAGCTAGAAACACAGCAGTAGTGGAGTCAGTCCAACAAGGAGGCCATTGCAGGAGGACATGCAAGACTAGGACGATGGCAGGGTGGTTGTCAAGAGGTGGGTCGGTACAAAGATCCCAAAGCCCAGTGAACCTGGTGGTGTAGTGTGCATGTGGTATGAAGAGGCGATTCAGGCATGTGGCCAGGGCCTGCTTGGGCAGCTGCTGCTGCTGCTGCTTCCCTGCATGGCTGGTGCAGAGGAAGAGCAGGCTCTAGGGGAAGACAATTTGGGATGTGGTGGATGTGGGAACCCTGTACAAGATTCCGTTGTGCTGCTGGGTAGTCTGTGACTGAAGAGGAGGGGTCTGAAAAAGATCATAGGAAATGCATATTATGAAAAATCTGTGCATGGATTTTGAAATTTTAGCACCAAAGTAAACACTTTTTGAAGTACCCTTGTAGAAGCAAGAGACCTAAGCCAAGGTGGGGATTTGTGGCTGATCCCTGCATAGGTGATAATAGGGGGGTTATACAGCAGCCCAGGCTCCTGAGAAAATGCCAGAGTACTTTCCCTTCCCCTTTCGTCAGGGCTCTTCTAAAGCTCCATTTTCTAACCATTACACTCTGAGAACAGCATCTTTAAGAGCTTAGGAAGTACTCTCTCATGGTTATGCCTTTCCTTAACCAGCTACAGCTGTCCTGTTAGCTTTGGTTGATACTTTGTTGGTGAAAGAACCCACAGTGACAATGAACATTTGCATTCCTTAGAGTTAATACCTTGGGTTAAAAAACTCTTTAGGGGGCCAGTGTTGTGTCACAGCAGGTTAAGCCGCCCATGCAATGCCAGCATCCTGAATCAGAGTGCCTGGCTGTTCTGCTTCTGATCCAGCTTCCTGCTAATAGGCCTAGGAAGACACTGCATGATGGCCCAAGTGTTTGGGCCCCTGCCTCCCTCCACTTCATATGGAAGACACAGCTAGAATTCCTGGCTCCTGGCTCCTGGCTTCAGCCTGGCCCGGCTCTGGATGTTGTGGCTATTTGGGAAGTGAACAAGCAGACTTTTTTTTTTTTTTTTTTAGGTCTTATTTATTTATTTATTTATTTGAAAGGCAAATTTAGAGAGGGAGTGGGAGAGGAAGGGGTGGGGAGGGAGAGACAGAGAGCTCTTCCATCTGCTGGTTCACTCCCCAAGTGGCTGCAATGGCCAGGACAGGGCCAGGTCAAAGCCAGAAGCTAGGAGCTTCTTCCAGGTCTCCCACCTGGGTGCAGGGACCCAGGTACCTGGGCCGTCCTCTGCAGCTTTCCCAGGCCATTAGCAGGGAGCTGGATCAGAAGTGATTTAGTGGGATGCCGGCTTCTCAGGTGGCAGCTTAATCTGCTATGCCACAACACTGGCCCCAGTTAACCAGCAGATTGAAGATTGAGCTCCCCCAACCTTTCCAATAAATAAGTCAATATTTTCTTTAAAAAAAACTTTTTAGTATGGTTCTGCACTTTGGTTTCAGGAAGCCTTGCCTGTGCTTCTCCATGCTGTGGCTCTCCAAGAGGGCTGCTGAGCTTTGCACTGTAACTAAACCTCAGGCCAGGGGCCCTTCTTTGGGGAGGGAGAGAGGGTACCCTCAGGGGGCGCGGCCACAGAGCAGTTTCATGAGATGCTAACAATAAGCAAAACTTCATGTAACTTTATCACATAGTTCAGAAGTTGAAGGATCAAATTAACAGGAATTTGAGTCCTGAGTGAATATTGCCGAGTACTTTGTCACTGATGGGAATATAAATGGTTACAAGTACCTGTCCCACCACGCCTCCCAACAGCTGTGATGGTGCATTTTCTGATTGATCTAATGTAGCGGTGTTTCTAGGACTGCAGTGAGCCTCAGGCTTTTTTTCATGTTCTTGACTACGTACTGCTGCTCTTGTGAATTCCTTCCCAGATCTTTGGCTTGCCTTTTGGGATCTCAGCTGTCCCTATGAAGAGAAATAGGCAGTTCTTATGATCTGACATTAACACAGAATTTCATGTGTTGATAGCACTTATTTTTCCCAATGTCTTGTTTCCCATTTAATTTTTCAGTTGTGTTCTTTTTGAACATGTGGACGTTCTTCATGCCTGTGAGTTCTCTACAGTATTTCCTTTTGTAGTTTTTTCACCATTTTTGAGCTTTAAAAAAACCCTTATATAAAGCTTTATTCAGACCCTTAACAAATAATCACTTCTTGGTTTGTTGTTGCTGATGTTAACTCTTAACCCTTTTAAAATTTAATTTCTCTTACTTCACTCTGCTCCCAAAAAATAACTAACCAAATTTTGTAGCGCTGTTTTTTTGAATAATTTTCCCTTTCCAAAGTAATATATTATGCCTGTGCCATGGATAATAATTTCTATGAAAAAAATAATTTATCTCCATTTCCTAAATTAGCAAATTGACACGAAGGGCACTTCATTCATGATTAGTTACTTCAGCTTGTTTCACAATTGCATTTCAACTACTGGATGAGACAGGCATAGATTGTGCTATTACTATGATGCAAACCATGAAAAGTATAAGCTGACTTACAGCTTAATTTGATATTATGATAAAAGGTCCTTTCTTGAAGCTCCTGGGGAAATCACTTGAAGAACCAGAAAGGAAAATTTGTTCAGAATCCGTGTTAATAATAAAAGCAGCCACTTCAGCCACTTTCTCAACATTATCAAGTTTAATGCTTACAATCCATGTCCCAGCCCAGGCAGCCAGGACAGAGGAATCACTTGGGTGGAGTCTGACGGCCGGAAGGGTAGAACAGGCCACCTCCAGGGCCCTTTATCACCAGACCTGCTCCAGTTGGGGGGCAGTGACAGCGTAGAGTCCCCAAGGGACCCTCTTTTTCAGATAGTGTCTGTATATTATCTAAGAGTAAAGGTTATGCCACACCACTCTCATTTGTAGAATAAAAGTAGTATTCAACTTAAGATCCACATCACCAAAGATAAATAGGCGGATGGCATTTTGAATTCTGTCTCCTACAAGACTGGACTTGGGTACGTTGGAGGTGAGAAATTGCTCCTCTCTGGTGTGGGAATGTAGTGCAGACCAATCCCCGCACTGTGGGTCAGGAGGCAAGACCCTCTTATCCAGGCAGGTCCGTTGGCTTAGCCAAAGCACACCAGCTCTTATTTTCTCAAACATTCTTTCTCTACAAGGTCGCATGGAAATTGCAGAACAATTCCTCAGCCGCAAGTTGCGTTTCAGGCAGTGGTTTAGTTCTGAAGCCTCATGGAGCCAGCATCGCCCTGCAGAGACAAGCAGTTGCTTGTTCCCCACACGGGGCTGTGCCCTCTGGTTTGCCAGCTTTGCAGCTCCCTGCGTTGATCCCATCTCAAGTCCCCCGGGAGCCACTTTTGTGGCAGATTCCATTAGGTTTCACAGGCGGCCCCTGAGGAGGGGCGGCCGGGCCCACTTGGCTTGGCCCCGCAGTCTCCCACTCTAGGAGCAATTTGCAAACCGCTCTGGGAGGGAGCCCAGCCCAGCCCTGCACTGGCCGCCCCTGTGACCACCATTGTCTGCGGGTGGTTCGCCTTTTCCCAGCTGACCTGCCTGCAAGTGCAGAATGTGAAAAGTTAGAGACAAAACTGGTTTCTGCAAGAGGAGGCCAGCTTTCTTGTACAGAAAGGAAGGAAATACCTCTGTGGGATTTTATTTTTTCCCCCCTCTTCATCCAAAAAATACAAAGAGACTCTCTGTCTTTAATGCGAATGTCGGCTTTAAATCTTTTAGGTTTGGATTAACTCTGCAAAAGAAAAAAAAATCTGACAGGCTTTCAGATATGACGCAGAAAACTTTTTTCCCCTCAATGCGTGTTGTTCATTTGTAAAGCCAAAGGCTGGGGCACTGAATAGTGGGCGCCACTTGCTTCTCCTTTCATCGTTAGCATCACAATGCCCAGAATTAGCAGCCTCCAGTCTCTCCACCACTTTTGCCTTTTCCACCGGGGACATTTAACACAAGGTGGCGGCGAGGACAAGAATAAATCTTTCTTCTCTGGCCTCCCAAATTAAAATATATGAAAATTAAGCCAAGCAAATGTGGTATTTTCCATACATGCCTTGGAATCTTATCTTACCTTTTCCCCTAGAAGGAAAGAGAAATGTGGTTTTTTTCTGTTATTACCTTACTAGAAATCTTGCTTCAATGGAAACAAAACCCACTGCCTTGATGGACATTTCCTATTACACAGTCGGTGTTGGTTTTCACTATTGAGGATGTCAGCAAACATGAGGAAGATCATGTTTTGCTTATTAAATAAAGTGACTTTTATGTGAATATTTTTCATCTTTTTGGTGTCTATGATATGGGTGCTATCCACAGAAACCATGTGCAAAATTTGTTTGGGGAAAATCGTTTCATAATAGCATGTTTGTATTTTAAATGTAGTCAGAACTCCTCAATCCTAAGGAGCAAAATACCCTTAGCAACCTTGAACCCACAGTCGGTATCGATGAGCCAATGTTGGAAAACCCATAAGCAGTTCCTGGTGCTCAGTTGAGAGTCCAAATAAATAGGTAATCAGAACTTTAATTTAAAACTGGTAACTGTTGTGTTTGATTGCTTATTAGGACTAGTTTTGTGTAATTGTGAAACTGCCTAGGAAAATTGACCTGCGTATCATTTTCAATTCCCAAACTTTATCTAGTTTAAAACAATGTGAAAAGAAAGGAAGAAATGTGCTGTGTGTAGGATGCAGATGTGCATGTGTTGCAGGCTGTGTTATAGCAGGAGCGTAACAATGCATTTATGGACTTGGGTGGTGTAAATTTACTCTTAGCAAAAAAGCGAAACCAAATCCTTCTTTTGGTTTAATTTTACAACACTATTCCTTTATTCTATAACACTATTCATTTTACGCTGTAATCTGTTACAAAACTATTTTTTATTATAATTGCAAGCAACAAATAGAACTTATTACTTTTTAAATTTATAGGATTGTTTTTTTCCAAACCAAAAGGCTCTGATACAGCAACTTGGAATTCAGTACAAAGTATTGTTGGTTTTAATATGCTTTTATTTAGGTTTTATATAAAATATTTAGTTTGACCTTAGCAATAACAGGTATATATAAATACAGGTTATATAAATCACTGAACAAAAATTAAGATTCCTCCTACCTTAGATAAAAATAATCAGATTATTATTTTCATAAATATCCTAACTTGATTATGGTATAGTCATGATTTATCTGGATGATTTTTAATATCCAGTAATTTTTGCAAAAGTAATTTTTTCACTTTCCAGAAAAAGTAAATTTAGTTCCTAACTAGTATTTATTTTATATTATCTTATTATTATAAAGAAATTTAATCCAGAGTATATTTTCAGTTTATTAAAAAAGATTGACTTTGATTTTCCAAGTTGTAAAAGAAAGTCAAGGTTTATTACTCCATGTATTCATGACCACAATTATGAAAATTTCACATGAAAATATGAAAAGACTGGGGACATGACAAAACTTTGCTATGACAGGAACCTGAGGGAAAAATATTTACTAAGTGTACTTTTTAACACATTTTGCTTTGAATTCCAAATGTTTCGTAAGTTTGATTCAGATTTATTATATATTCTTTTACAGAATTATAGTCTTAACATTATTTTACTTAAAAGTCATTGGAAAACTAAACATAAATAATGCACTTCTTGGATTTTAAAATAACATTGTTTGTGCTGACTTTTGCAGGCAGCCATGTTGTTTAGCTCCGGAGTCTTTTGGACGGGTTTGTTGTTCATTCCTGTGGCGTCTTTGCTTCTTGATGTGGCATACAAGGTGTAAGTATGTACTCGGCTACATACCAAAAGCCGTAGGTGCATGTTAATCCTGGATTTCACTAGTTGTAACACCAACTCAAGCATGTCGAGTTGGCAGAATAGAAACTAGTAATATTACTTTTTTATTTTTTTTGGAATTAAAAGATAAATTTATTTCAATGCAAGCAAAATTTTAAATCCATCTATAATTTTTCAAAATACAGATTTTTCCATGAAGTTTTCGAAGTTCATGGAAAGTACGTGTTACTTAATTTTACACAAATAAAGAAAAAAAGAGTGATTCAAGAACCAGAAAACTAAATTATTTAAAAGACCAAATGAAAAATAAAGCAAGTTGTCTCAATTAAAACCCCAAGAACTGCATTCATTGCATGGGAGAAAAATTACACTAAGGAATTCATTTTTTTTTTAGAAATTATCTTGAAAACCCATACAGAGTAGAAGAAAAAAAAATTCTGCTATCTCCAAATACATCTTTATTAATAGTTGCAAAAATAAATTGCTTGCCTGTTTCTAGATACATGTAAAATAGAATATGGAAGAAATGAAAACTGTACTGTTTTTTCTTAAGGATTATGAATTTAGAATTTTATCTCTTTCTACCAAAAAATGTTCCATTAGAGGTCATTCTATGATGTTTATTTAGTAACTATGAGTTGTAATATTATAAACCTAAACCATTTATTCTTTTAAGATTAGTGTCCCTGTCATTATATTGGTGCTCAAACCTACTGTCACGTCTTAGATTCTGTTGGAAAACTGCTTGGGCTCTGGTCACTTTTGTGCTTACGGACAGCCTGATAATAACCCAGAGCTCAGTTCACGCAAGTGTTTCCGTGCAAATCCCTTTTATGTTTCCTGCAGTATCAAGAGGACCGCTTTTAAGACGTTAGTAGATGAAGTTCAGGAACTGGAGGCGAAATCTCAAGACCCAGGAGCCGTTGTGCTGGGGAAAAGGTAAAACACACTGAATAGTTCTTTTCCAAGTGAACTTTAAGGTTGTCTTCTACTGGTGTTTGGAAGTAAACAATAAAATTTGCATTTATTAGCTGACATGCGGCTGTCAATGTTGTTGACAGATTTGGGAATCTGAGATATTCTATCACTAAGTGATGTATAACCTCAGCCAAGCGGCTTAATGCTACTGGGCTCCATTTCTCCCTCAATAAAATGGAGGTGATAATGCCTACTTCATGGTTGGTTGTAAGAAGTGAATAAAATATCACAAAACACAGAGCATATTGCCTGTGCTCCATGAGCATTAAACAAAGGATTGTCATAAATATCATTATTAAGTTAAAAGGGAATGAAAAGACTCTTAGCTTGAAACAGCATCTAAAATAATGTGTCATCAAAATCATAGTTAGCCGTATAGCAGATCACCCTATGGTTATTATGATTTAGCACATTATTAGGAACTGACCTAAATGTATATCGTATACCAAGTGTCTTCCAAGTTTCCTTCCTCACCACCACCATTCCTCCACCTCCAAAAAAAAATTAGAAAGCTAATCAAATTTAATAAACTCATAAAGCCTTCTAAAAAGAATTTAAAATATTTGAAAGCAGTCCATAATTTAAAAAAGAAAAAACATGATAGTGACAGAGACTTGTTCTGTTTTTTTCTCTTTTATCATACTAAAGTGACCTAAAGATTTGTCTAACCCACAGGAAATGTTTTCCCCAGGTATATGTCACCCTAATCACAGTTCACTGGTGATACTCAGGTTGGCGCAGTGGAGTAGGTGTCAGACTGGGAACCCAGGCGGAGACCTTGACCTTCAGCTCCCGTTCACACACCAGTGTGTGCCTCTCTGCAGCACTGACCTGTGTGAGCCCTCACTCTGGGCCAGGAGCTTCACCCACTTTTCATATGCCCTGTCTCACTGAGACCCTGTCCAGACTGATCATCGCTGTTTTTTCCCAGATGGGATGAGTAGGACTGAAAGCCGGGATGGGGCGTGTCCTGCCCCAGGGCCAAGGTAAGGCCTGTGAAATCACTGGCTCTGGCCCTGCCAAGGCAACCACAGGTGGGACTCGAAACTCATTAAATCTATAGCAGGCTCCTTGTTAGGTTGTTAACGTTGTATGGCTTACAAATGGTGGTGTAAATATCCAAAGGACCCTTGGCAGAAAAAAAGGTTCCCACCCCTGACTTAGACTAAATCCCCAAGAGTGGAAGTAACAGAGCTTGACCTTGAGCCATGACAGTTGATCCAGAGCTTCTGCCTCCTTTGGCTGCTTTTTCAAGAATGTGGTATTTCACAGCCACCTCCCTAAACTGATGTTCCTGTGTATTCAATGGGAATGATAAAACCTGCTTTTGAGGTGGTAGGCATTCTCTTCCCTCCATCTTCCCCATCACTGAAAAATGCCCGTCATGGTGGGGACCAGCGCCGTAGCACAATGCGGGAAGCTCCCACTTGAGATGCTGGCGTCCGGTACTGTTGTACCGGTTGGGCCTGGCTCCTCTGCTTCCAAACCAGCTCCCTGCTAACGCACCTCAGAAAGCAGCAGCTGATGTTCCAAATGCTTGGGTCCCTGCCACCCTTGTGGGAGACCCAGATGGGGCTCCTGGCTCCTGGCTCTGGCCTGGCCCAGCCCTGGCCATTGTGACCATCTGGGGAGTGAACCAGCAGAGGAAGATATTTCTCTCTCTCTTCCTGCTCTGCATCTCAAATAAACAAATCTTAATACTAAATATGTAAAAGCATTACAGAGTTCATAGTATGAAAATATCTGTTCCATTGCCCAACTCCAGCAGTTTGTCAGTGTTTTTTTTATCTGTTTCTCTCTCCTGGCAAAAAGAGTGTGCTATGAGTTCCAGCTCACAAAATTGTTTATCAACATTCACTAGTGAAAAGCCACTGATAATAGTACTACTATCCTTCGAGGAAATGTCTCCTGTTTATAAGTATGTCTTAAAACCCTACAGCAAGCCCTTGCATGGGAAACTCGCTTGTCTGCTTTGTAGTAACCTCAACAATGTTCATCAGTCCGAGGGTTCATTATGAGGACTGCATGCAGGTCATAAACATTGAGGGCAGCTGCAATCTATGTAGCTTCTTCCATAAAGCAAAATCAGTCCAAGAACCTAAAAAGAAAAGAAGTGAATTCCACCATAAATGACTTCCAACTTCTCTGTAGAAAAATGCATCAAATTCCCTGCTGCTGCCTAGCTCAGTTGCCTAAAGTAGCTATTCAGCTTTTTCCAAGTGCTCAGGGACAAGTGCGCTATTGGCTCAACGCTGCTCACCGAAACCCCTGGGACAGCACACGTTCCGTGGCCCTTGTTGCCCACTGGTGTGATCAGACAGCCAGTAAGCCGGGTAACCATGATGACTGCCTGCTGGATCACAGCTGGAGGGCTGGGGAGAGAAAGGAGCTGAGAGAAGAGGAAGATAGCAACTGGGTGTGCACGTTTCCATGCTCAAGTAATTACACTCAAAGGCAGTTAAAGAATTGTCAGGTTGATTTTACTGCCAGCATTATTTTAGGAATCTTGGAGAATGAGGGTGATTCAAATTTCAAAAGGTTAGTACATTTTACCTGCATCGTCAAGAGGAGAGAACCTGCAGTGTGTACATTCCAGCCCTCTCAGATGTCCTTCGGTTCAAAAACACCATGTTACTGGATGCCTCCCAGTCTTCATCCATGCCATTCCCTTCTTACCTGGTATTCCTCTTACATTACTCTTTGCAAAACCCAGTATAAAATGCAATTTCTCCTACTTCCCACATGTAAAGTGAATGAATTCTTAACCCATTATCTGTTTACCTTAGGTAAACTTCTGTTGTTGCATTTATTGCGTTGCATCCTAATGTGTTTGTTTACTGTGTGTGCTGTGGTTTCCCTACCAGCTAAGGGTAGGCTATGTTTTAATCATATTGCAACCCAACCCCAAGCATTTGTTAAATATGTATTGAGTGGTCAAGGAAATGAACTAAGGCATGAATGAAAGGGCAGCTGGAAGGATGGTTGGTTTGTTGGCAGTGGACCTAAAACAGAATTACTTAAGCTATACGTCCCAAATTAGGCAGTGTCAAGCAAGCAATTGTTCACTCATTTGTTGTAGAATGATGAAGTTCTTTACTTAAGAAAAGTCATGTGATTTGATCAGCTCCAATTTTTTTAGTCTTTACTAAGTACTGTTAAGCTCAAGTTATATATAAAATGTATGTGTCAGAGTAACTTACATTGTAAGCATTGTGTATTTACATATTTTTCCATTCGCAAAAAATTAAAACAACTTGCTTAAAATAGTCATTTTTAGTATAAATAGTATAGTGCTTGTAGTATCCATATAATTAGATACATTCCATAAAGCTTTAGGAGGAAAAGTACATTTCTTCAGTCTAAATATATCGCTCTGAGCCATGGATTATAGTAGGAATCAATTTAAGTCTAAAATGTTGGAAAAATAACCCAAACCTTACTCCAAATCAGCCATGTAGCCAGTGACTTCTTATTTTTAACTGAGAAAAGTAGTCATGAGAAGTAAAACCCTGTTCTTTCCCTAATTTTTATGTGGACAAACTCCAACACTAGGGAACAGTACCATAACAGTTCCAAAATCTGAAATTCAAAAATTTATTCTCTCTATGTTTGAGTGAAACATTGGCAAGAAAACAAGAACCATTTGTCCAATAACTGTAAGGACAATTATAGTGTTTACATATTTCACATTGTAAAGATTTATACATTTTGTGGCAGATATATTGAGTTTTTTTGAATATGGGTTTCCCAACCCCATCTAGTATTACATATATAAGTAATTACTATTTCTAAAACAAGACCAAAAACATGTGAATTCAAAAACACAAATATTTTTAAAAATGAAATTATGGATACTGTGGGTTCATTGGAAGCATGGCAGTTGCTTTGGGGTTTCACTGGCATGTATGGGAAGTGATGCATCTTATAGACAGGCAAATATGGTAATTCTCATAATTTGTATTCCTCACCACAGATGTTAGCAGCATATCTTCATCACCATTCCTCAACACAATCTGAGTCTAGACTGTGAGGCCAGTCCTCTTGTTTGACCCATGGCCTCAGTAGGAAAGAAGAGAGCAGGACATGGGGTGTCTGATAATGCGGCCATGCAGGTGGTGACGATGCTCCCTCTCGGCTTTTCCTGGCGTTGCTCATCGTCATGAAAAGCAGTTTTAACATTGACCCAAATCTAATGGACAAGAAATTATGTTTCTCAATTTTCACTCTGAATTTTATATCAGTATCGCATAACTACCTTAGTGGGGAGTTGAGGACAGAGGACTATATCAAATGTTTTCCCCCAGTCTTTTCTTAGTACTGAAATAATGGTTCTGTCCAATATTGGTAGACAAGTGACAGAACGATGAACTGTGATCCCCTTCAGTATAGAGATCAGGCCTGATGTGTTCTTTTATCATCCTGCCACCACCACTACCTAGTACAGAACAGCCATCGCATGCTACACATTAAACATCCCATAAGTTAGTGGTTCTTTACTTTCTATAGATTCAGTTAAATGCACCCACCAAAATAACTTACCCAGCCCAATATGCAGGCAAATGCAAATTTACCACTCTTCAAAGATCACTGAAAATACCGTATTTTAACACATTCTAACACATTCTGGATCTGTAAATGGGTTTTTATAAATGAGATATTATTTTTAAACACAATCTCTTTTTACTCACCTCCACCAAATATCTAAGTTGCAATATTTTGGTGGGTTTAGAAATAAGGAAGAAATATTTAAGGGCTAGTTATTGTGTAACTGCATTAAACAAACTCAGAATTTGCATAGCTGGGTATATAAATGAAAGACTGTACAAGATTCTGTAAAACTGCTAGGCAAGAATTGCGAATAAGGTGTGGTTTTATTAAGAAGATATCATAGTTTTGTTTTTCTTCTGACACTGTGTTAAGATGTTTAAAAAGAAACAACTTTTAATGTTAATGTTACCAGTATACTTTGGAATATGACTTGTAATATCAGTATCCATAAACATCAGTACACAAAATTGCATACATTTTGAAATGATGAGTAGTTCCCCAAAGATAGGAAAAGTCTATAGAAATACAACTACACTATCACTTATTATTTGTTAAGTACTCTCCCGTGAGTGCTATTTGTATTCTGAAGCAGGGACTTTGCTCTACCAAGACAAAAGCAAAAAGTTCAAAGTAGCTAAGGAAAAACAAGGCCTCCACAACAGAAGACCTAGTAGTTTTCTTACTAAGTAGATGGGAGGAGGGCATTACAAATTCAAACTCACGTGTAGCAATAGGCATCTTGCATTGAGGTCAGATTGAATATAAACTAAGGCATCAAAATGATCTGGGGTGGATGTTTGGCCAGTAATTAGGACGCTGCATGGAATGCCCACATGCCAGAGTGCCTGAATCCAAGTCCCAGATCCGCTCTTGACTGTGGCATCCTTCCTGTGAGCACCGTAGGAGGCAGCAAGTAATCGCTCCAGTATTTGGGCCATGTCACCCTTGTGGGAGACCTGGACTGAGTCCCTGCTTTCTAGCTTCATCCTGGCCCAGTCCCAGCTGCTGCAACCGTTTGAGCAGTGAACCAGAGGATTCGAGTCTGTCTGTCTGTCTGTCTCCCTCTCCCCTTTTCTCCCCGTCTCTTCTCCCTCACTGTCTCTCCCTCTCCCTCTCCTCTCTGTCCTTTTCCCTCTCACCCCCCTCCCTCTCTCCCTTCCCCTTCACCCTTCCCCCCTCCTTCTCTCTCCCTCTCTCTCTCCTTCCCGCCATCTCATATAAATAAAAATTGTAAAGGCTTACTAGCAACTTTTAAAAAGTGACTCTTGCAAAGTACCTTTTGTTTTGTGGTGATCTCTGTTATAGTTGGATTCCTTAGACTCTGGGGGATACTAGTAGGAGGGACCAGCATTTGGTGTGTCACTCGTGCTAACAACTGCTCGAACTCGCAGTCTGCCCCGGAGTTGAGTACTGTCCTCCTATTACATAGGAGACGACAGAGAGAGGTTTGCCTATGGTGACCCAGCTGAGAGGCTAGCACGCAGCAGACTCAGAGTCAGACCAAAGAAGATGCCAGAGCCTGTACTCTGCTGTGTAGTGTGCTACTTTGTACCAAGAAAGAGACTTTCTTATTGTTTCACAGTGCGCACGCGCACACACGTGCACACACACACACGGGCACACACACAGACATTAACTAGATGTAATAGCTAAGTGAGAGAGAGCCTTATAAGAACCATTACAGAACAAAGTTAGACAATTTCAATTCTCATAATAGGAAAGATAAAATCCTTCTGTCTGCCTTCTTCACACTGAGTGTAGTAATATTGAAGTGCCAGGCATTAGGGAGGTGGGCCTGAAACCTGGAAAATGTGGGGGGGGGGGGGAGAGGCTGCACAGGGATGCATTGCCCTCTGCTTGTCTTCTGCAGTCATTCCAGCTCTGAGCACCAGGGACTGCCCAGCACCCCGTCCGCTGAAGCCCTGCTAACTAAATCAGACCACCTGCCACTCAGGCTGCAGACTTCCCCAAAGCAGTTACATACTTTAGTATCCCTCAGGGCCCCGGGGGTCTGTAATGTTAGATCATTTAGAGAAGAATGGGGAAAGAAAAGTGACTTGGTCAAAAGGGTCCCTTCACATTCCCCTTATCTGTTTATCTCACTGTCAGAAATAAGTTTTACATCTCGTTGCAGAACCACTGGAATCTTAGATTCATTTTCTCGCCTTAATGTAGCTTATTCCCTATGACAATAAAATATGCCTAATAAGTACTAGTTACCATCCCTAGGCTTTAAAAAAATGTGTGGAAGATTACTGCACATGTCAGCAGTTATAAATATTTTCCCTTCAGTTTCTGCCTAAATGTTTGTGTAGTTCATTTACGCAGTGAATTCATTTGGACGACCCTTTTTTTGTATATGATAAAGATTGTTTCATTTCAGAGACTCCAAAAATTGGCAAAATATAGAACTAACAATTTACAGCAACTTCACTAAAGCTTTTATAGTGAGAAAAGCATAAGATGGAAACTTTTCAACTGAATCAGTTCCAGTTATTAAAACAAAATTGCATAAACATTTGCTGCAACACATGTGGATGACTTATTTGCTCCTCATGCTTATTACGTTCTTTGTAGCAAAGCAAAGCAATAGGGAAGTGGCATGATTAGGATTATTGATCCTAGGGCTTATAAGTACATTTCAGAATTACTCAAATTTATTAATTCAACAAATATTTGAGTTCCTACTACGTAAGACACAATCCTATGTACAGTGGGCAAAAAGATGATTATTGTTTACAGTGTGCTTCTAGCAATTGCACAATTAATTATATAGATTTGTATCTTTGGAGAATGAATAAATATTTTTCCTTGTTATTTACCTGTTATAATTATATTCTGAAAATGTTCTTTATTTTAAAATGAAACTAAGAAATACTTTTATGCCATATTAGAGCAGTAATGAAATTTTTCTAATAAAAAATCTATAAAATTTTCTTCTTGTAGCTTTTAAGATTTCTTTAACATAACAGAAAATACCATTTGGCACCAAAATACATCTAAAATATGAAAAGCATATAGTAATGATCTAATTTTTAACTCTACAAATGCCATGCTTAGAATCCATGTAGTATGTCAACCAAGTTTTTAGAAACTAATACTATCAAGTGATTTCTTTTTTTTATTAATTGTATTGTGCAGGTTCTGTATCTTCATTTGACTTAAATATAAGTAGGGGGTGAGAAATCCAACTTTTTATTGGATTATTAGGACAATGCTCCTCCTTTGCTATAGGAAAAATGACCTGTCGAAAATATTTGAAATCTCATTTGCTATTTGAGAAAATAGAATAAAAAGAAGCGAAAGGCCACAGAGGTCTCGAGCGATCTTTTGTTTAAGTCTGACTCTCTCTGGTGGTCCTGTGGGCACACTCGGGCTCTGCCGAGCTAAGGATTCCTTTCTCACGTTTGCACCTGCTCCGCAGCCTCACCGAGAGAGCACAGCTGCTCAAGAACGTCTTTAAGAAGAACCACGTGAACCTGTACCGGTCTGAGTCGCTGCAACAAAACCTGCTCCGTGAGTATTCGAGTGTTTATTTTAGATAGATTATCTGCCATTATGTATCATAGCATCTATCAGAGTAGCATTTTGACTTGGGGATATTTAACCATTTAAAATTAACACTTAAAACAGATTTTCCATGTTTGCAACATGTGATGTAACTAACATGGTTAGAATCCACCGGGCACAATCATCTTGCTTTTAATGAAAAAGAGCATTTTAAAATCTTGCTTAAAGAAAAGCAATAATATTTTCACATTCTTTGCTTCCTTAAATCTTAAAAAGAACCAGTAAAGTAAATCTTCTCTTAAGAGCTACCACTGTGTTGTTATCTTTTCTACTTGAATAACTTTCCAAGAGTCTCTTCAGCTTTTAAGCAGCACAAGGAGACATATATTTTCCCCTTCAAAAATATTTATGAATATTTAGACTTGTGAGAAATTATTAGGCATTTTGCCCTCTTAGCATTTCAAGGATCTAAAGGAGAATATAATATATAAAGCCCCGTAGTAAATTTGTATTTGTAATGTAGCTTTTGTTTCATGTTGTTTCCATCTGTGATTTACTTTCATTTAGATATCCTCATGCTTAATGCTTTTTCTTGTTATATTTCAAGAGGCCTTTTCTAGAAATGTGATCCCCTTGGGGGTCATTTCTTATCCCCACGCCCTGTCCACCCACGTTGCGGCATCTCTGAGTTTATCTGCAGATGTCGTGAGCCAGGAGGATGTCGAGTGAGGGATGGAGACTGCTTTGCCCCCATTAGCAGCTGCTTGCTTTCATTTCCCCCTCCTGCATCTTTTTAATCATCAAATAATAAGTGTATGGGTTATGTGGCGCAGTGTGAGGCAGTGATGTGTGCAGACACTATGGAATGATTAAATCAACTGCTTGCCGAAGTCCTCCCCTCACCCATGGGTCCTTGGCCTTCCCTCTCATGCACCTGACCTGTATGGAAATGCACGTGCCCACTTCACTCCCTCACCCTCTCTCATGGTGGTGGAGTAAAAGTTAGGGGAGTTGAACTTCAGAGACTGAGGATTAAGGGGCTGGAGAGTGTCTGCTCAGTCTTCCAGGGAGCAGAATTCGTAGACGCAAAAGCACAGCCTACGATCATCCCACAGTTCATCTTCAGCTTGAATCTGTCTTTACCAGACGTGATAAATCAGTGTCTGTGCCTTTGAAGGTGAAACACATGCTTGAGCTCTTCGGGTTAGGAAAAAAGTCCTCAAGGGACAGACATTTGGCACAGCAATTAGGACAGTGCTAGTGACACCCATATCCTGTATCAGAGAGCCAAGTTCGAGTCCTGTCTCTACCCGATTCCTGCTTCCTGCTAACGTTCGCCCTGAGAGGAGGCAGGTGATGACTTAAGTACTTGAGTTCCTGCCACCCATGTGGAAGACTCAGGGTTAAGCTCCTGGCTTTAGCCTGGCTCAGCTCTGGCTGTTGTCTGCATTTGAAGAGTGAACCAGCAGATGGAAGTCCCTCTCCCTCTCCCTCTCCCTCTCCCTCTCCCTCTCCCTCTCCCTCTCCCTCTCCCACTCCCACTCCCACTCCCACTCCCACTCCCACTCCTTTCCTCCCTCCCCCTTACTCCCTCTCCCTGCCCCCGCCTTTCAAATAAATTAAGGAAATAAATATTTTTAAATAGTTAAAATGGTAAATTTTAAAAAAAGAAAATGTTCAAAAATTGGACTAACAGTGATTCCTGGCAACTTCGTGATGATGATCCGTGTTGTCATTCACTGCAGATGGGTACGCTTTCTCTCAAGATGAGAATGGGATCGTTTCACAGTCCGAAGTGATTAGAGCATATGATACCACGAAACAGAGGCCCGAAGAGTGGTGATGACAAGGGGCAGGGGGCAGGCCCTGCTCCGCCTCTTAGGAGAGCTACAGGTCAACACCGCAGTCTGCTGACCACTTCCAGCCTGGCCCACGGGGAGGAAAGGTGGATCTGAGCTCCTCTCACAGCTGGAGCCTCAGATTCGTGTACATCATAGACATAAGCACTGTGCGACTAGACTGTAACACCATCTCTCTCAGATTTTTTAAAGTATTTGCTAAGTCTTTGTAAACAGCAATTGAAAATGATCTTGTATCTTGCAATAGGTCAGCGTTCTTATGCCGTTAACTCTGGGACTATGACTATCAGTTTACTGGCTCTGCCACGTGGTGACCAACCATTAAAACAACTCCGAAGTGGTGTGAAGTTAACAGGGACTCGACATCCAGGCGTAGATGGCAGGGCATGCTGAAACAAACCAGCATTAAGGAACGGACTCACCTTACTGAGCATCTCGCAACAAGGCATTAATAAGTGTTCGTGTCAAACATTGTCTTGATAAATGTTTGCCAAAGAAGTTCAGTAAGTGTATTTCTCATCCAGTAGTCATCTGCCCAGAAATTTAAGAGAAAGTTTACTTCCAGTTCTGCTGTGAGATCTGCATGCTTGACTTTTCCAATGTAAGAGTGATTTGCAAAATGACTGTCTCAAGGCATTTGCTACTCAAATCTGTGATGTTGCACCTTTGGCCTTACAAATGCTTCTTTGTTGTCTGTCTTGTTGACTTGCTAGAGGGCACAAGTGTAAATGTGACTCTGTTGTTAACAATACTTATCTTCAAACTTGTGTTAATGTCTCTGTCACTTCTGATGAGATTTCTTCACTTTTTAGATTTTTCTTGAAAATTTGGCTTCTGCTGTAGATTGAGTAATGTCATTTTGTCTTCAAGTTTTCCCCCCTTAAAAAGAAAAAAACAGGCTTCCCTATTTATGTGGGCTTTCCAAAGCTTCTGTGTAGGTGTTGGGTAATGTGTCGGGTGAGTGCATGGGCTTCTGTCATGTGCATAGGCTCGGCCCTTGTAACCGTCTTGGTTCTTACGGCTGGGGATGCCTGCTGTCCTGTGTAGCATACTTAGTGTTCCGGTCACTGTTCCAGTACTTAAGACTCAAAATTATTTCACAATTCACTTAGCAAGCAGTTCCTAAAATGAGTCACAGGCTGATTGTTGGGACAAACCAGTGCATTTTCCCCATTTTAAAAACACTTATCTTACTCAGCCTGTAACTTTCCAAAGAACACTTTTCAGAAGTAGATTCCATTCAGATGTATGAAGATGTGTGTTCAGTTTATTTTCAGCATTTCCCAGACATCTCCTGGAAATGCCTCTTTTGCTACCAACAGTAAATGATGATGGGCTATTTAAAAACCACAACCAGCTTTCTACACTATTTTTAAAGTAATGCTTTCAATTAAAAAGGAAAAAAAGAATTCTAGTTTTCAGATACATTTTGGAGGCTTAAGCAAACTGTTTGCCTTTCCTTCAGAAGCCTGTTTGCCTTTAAGTGGACTTAACCAGCAAAATAGGTAAACTTCCTCTTAAAAAAAAAAAAAAGAAAAGAAAAAGAAAATCAGCAAGAACTGAAAAGAAAGGAGATTGTCCGAATCACCCCTTGAGTTTAATCATCTCCCATTCTTTTTGCCTTTTTGCTCAATCTAGATTTAGAATTAGGGTGTATATCATTTCCTTCTCTGTATTTTCAGTTATTTAGCTCCCAGTGTGCCTCTACGTTTTCAACAAATAAGAGGTTATAACATACAGACATAATTCTAACCTACAGGGAACAAGGGGTTCACATCCTCCTCTTCCCAGACCCTTCCTGTGCAGGACTCAGGGTGAGAGAGTCGTGAATCATAACATCTAGTAAGACCACAGGTGTAGAGTCCAAGGTCGTCATTAAGACTCCAAAGCCGTCCTCTGAAGGGACATTCAGGGTGGCCTTTCCGGGGCCTCCCAGTGGTGAGAGCTGAGGTCAAACCACGAAACTCAGAAAGCAAGACTGAAGGGCACCCCTCGCAGAAACATTGCACAGCAGTCCCAGAGAAGGGCTGTGTCCCTTTCCCTCCAGGGGACCAGTGACCACTGCCTCCAAGACTTGAGTATCAAAGTGTTACAAACAGAGAAGAACTGGATTTTCTGACTAAAACATGGAAGCAAAGTTCTATTTTGATCTTGAACTGGGGGAATGTAAGATTCCTGCTGGGTGATAATTTAGTGCATGACATTGTGAACTCAAATGTGAAATGGGCCTCATTTAGGCCTTTTTGTCCTGAGGTCCTATTTTTGAATTATCGGAATTAAGTCAACCTCTTTGCTTCTTGGGTCAGGGTAGGAAGTGGGGCATGACCTCCTTGGTAAAAATTTAAAATACATCATTGCAATTGCATTGACTTTATAATGTTAAATTACAGAAAAATGCTCTGATATTTTTAAACTTCCTTAATGGAAAAAAAAAACTCACATAGTTTTACTAGGATTCAAATGAGCAGTGGAAATGACTTTGAACATGTATTTTCTGAAATAAAGGACAACACTCTTCACTTAAAAGTCCCTACAGAGACTCGGGCAGATGCTAACACAGTTGTTTTACAGTGTTTACAATTCAGAAAATACTACTTATAGTACAAAATCCTCATCCTTTTAACATTGAAAGGGGGGGGAGTTGCTTCTTTAACGTCAAATAGCACACAGTCCAGTACCAAGCAAAGACTTTCTAAACATTTTATATAGACTTAGAAAAATGTATTGATGGCTCACACCCAGACAGACTCTATATTGTAGCAGTTATTCCCAGGAAAACAGTGCTTCTCAAGAACGTAGTAGGTTTCAAGTGACAGAAGAACTTCTGGTCCTCCCGTCTCCACTCTGTGCTGTGCTGTGAGCCGGCGTGAGCAGCGTGGCTGGGAAACCTTTTCTGATGAAGTCAGGTGAATGTGTACTCTGCTAAACAGGCGAGCCACTTACATGTATGTGTAGTCATGGACTGGACTCGAAGATGTCTCTGAATTTCCAGGGGGAAAAATGAATTCTAAGATATCAATCAGCATTTATTCTGACTATTAATTTTATATTTTCATTTTGCAGTTCAACACTGTAAATAGCCAACATGAAAATCATGGTATAATTTATTCTACCTTGTGTGCATTGTCCAATACTTACAACCTGTCATTTAAAAGGTTCATTCAGGAAATGAGTGCTAGGTAGAAAGTCATAGATGTATATTTCATAATTTTTATTTATAACTCATAATTACTAAAAAGCTTAATAGTCATTGGTGTTTATTTTCATGCAGTTGTCCTTTGATAGTTCCTAGTTTGTAAACCTATTTCATTAAGTAAATCTAAAATCTTATAAATAATCATCTATAAAATTTATCAAGAAATGACCAGCCCATCCACATCATCATGGAATTCTTTTGGTGAATTACTTACCGTAACACCATACAGTTCAGTGCCTATAAGAAATGCTTTTTAAGGATGAAAATTTCTATAATGCCTCTTAAAGAGAACATAGTCTGATTTTTCTCACATTAAAAAAACTGTAGTCAGTTGTGGAGCTTGGTTATACTTTGCTGCATTTTAATTAACCTTCAACAGCTATTAAAATGGAATGTAAGTTAGATTTTGAAGGAAATGAAATAAATGTTTTCCATTTTCATCATGATTTATTTTCTGTATGAGAGCAGCTGTGTTTTTGATAGGTTTATGGTTTGCATGAATTAATATTTAAAGTGATCCAGGCCAATGCATGGCTATTGCTGTAAATCTTAATGTTTATTTCTGCCTTATAAAATTCTATCATTGCCTACCTGGAATTTAGTGGTCAGTGGACAAATTAATTGGTCCCCTACACAACTTTTTTCATAAATAGATTATTTTACACACAAAATTGAACAAATTTAATCGAATCTTTTGTTTAACTCACCTCTAAGAACTTTTCTTAACAAAGCTCACAAAACTTCTCAGCAAATAAATCTCCCTTAAGTAGTAAAAACCTACATCTCCTATTTGCTTACTTTGAATTAACAGCAGCTCTCTCTAGTTGAAGTCGGCTCTTGCAGATATGTGAGTAAGATATTAAGTAAATAAATACTTTTATGTTCATTGGTTCTAGAATAGAAGCCATAAATGCAGTTTTTTAAAAAAAAAAAAAACTGTTGCTTAACTATTTCAAGTTTCATTTTTCACATTTTCTAATTTATATGGTTAAAATAAAAAGAGGCAGCCCTGGAAGGCAGCTACCATGGAAAACTGCAGTTTTCAGTACAAATTAGTGTTCTCGGCTCCACGTGAAACCATTCCTGCTGAAACTGCTGTAGAGATTGTGACACTGCATGAGTGGGGAATCTGTGATCATCGTCGTTCTCTCAGGTTTGTTTATCTTGATGTTCAGTGCACTGTGTTTTATAAATAGTTATTAAAGTTGAGTAACATTCATTTCTATGCAGTGTTACGTGTCATTGGCCTTTTGTGAATGTGCATGTTTTAAACAACAGATTTCAAACATTTTGTCCTCTAATTGTTATTAAAATGAAATAAAATTTACCATTACATAAAGAAAAGTGTTGAAGTTTTGATTGCTAGTTTTAGAAATTATATTGCTTTATAAAACCCCCGAATCCATAGTAACTACCGTCTAGGAAGGTACTTCCATCTAATGGCTTATAATACATTTTGTTTACAACTCCAGTGATATGCAAAATATCACTTTGTTTTAATCCAGCTCCGTGAAATATGAGATGAAGTGTGTTAGCCCTAATCTCGTAAGAGAAGTAGTTTTGGTGAGTGATGAACTTCTATTATAAAATCATTGCATTTTGACTCTTCTGTCAGCAGCCCCTCCCCGCCAGGATTGTCCCCATTATGTATTTAAATCAGCTTGTCAAGTAAACAGCTAATTCATGGCTCCATCCTCTCATGGTGGATGAATTTCTTGATTTTTTTTATATTTTTCATTTATTGATATAAAGAGAACAGACTTCATGTATTTCATAGCTTTGATTCTGAGAGTATAACCATACTCTCCTCCCTCCCTCCGCCCTCCCCCCCCCATCTTTTTTTCTTTTAATTTTTGCGATTCACACTTTCAGTTTACTTTGTAACACAGGCTATTAATGCTCCTCTAAATGAACTGATCCACAAGTAAAAAGCTGAAAGACCACTGCTGCATAGGAATGCAGAGTGTTCTAAACAATCCTCAAATCACAAAAATCACAAGACGTCAGCTTCATTCGGACTCAGTAAGGGTGTTTTTTGTACTCTATATAGGCTACCACAAATCAGAGAAACACTTGTCTTTTGGGAGTCTTATTTCACTAATTTATGATAGTGGCCGAGTTTAACATTTGAAAGAAGTAAATCCTAAAACTGAACACATGAGGTTAAAGTAAAGGAGACATCAGAAATGAGAACACTAGCTGTTTCACAAACAAGCATCCTATGGGTGGGTGTGTGTGTGTGTGTGTGTGTGTGTGGAGCAACTGAGGAGTCTCTGATCTTATTAGATGGAGACCACGCTTGCTTAGCTGTCTAGAGTTCCGTGTCCTCCCACCGTCTTCTCAGGGTCAACCATTGGGCATGAGTCTCTGTGCAAAACCATAGCAAAACAACCCACAGAAAAGCTATCTGTGAATTCTATTAAGTACTATACACATTCAGCCCTATTCCCTTTCAAATAAACACGGTGTCTACACTGACCCTGTAGTCAGAAGGTGCCTTCCGATGCTACCAGAAGGAAACGGCAAACTTGAAACACGTGTATTCCCATAAATTCAATGTCATCCCCACTTACTGTTTTTACAAGCATATCACATCTCGAACCTAAAGCTCCATTTCAGTACCACACAACCACTTCATTTTAACAAAGAAGGGTCTTTCTTACCTGGACAGTGGCACAAGTAAGCTAATAAAAATAGCTGGAAAATATCCAATATTTTTTACCATTCAGTTCTTACGACTTTCAAGTATAAAATGTAACTAGTGATTCAAGTAAGAATTCCCTGTCAGAATAATTTCATTAATAACAAATGTTTCATTGAAAGTTTAAAATAACCATGCACAAATAAAAATGTTTGCTCCCTTAGTAGTTTAACATGACTAGAAGGGCTTATTTTTCCTGTATATATACTAAATAAACCTTTTAGGTTATGCAGAAAAAGTGATCCCAACTCAATGAAATGTATCAGATTTTCAGTTGTGACCATATGAAGGGGTTTCAAAATGAAAAATGTATTTTAGGAAAAAAACTATTCATAGATTTCAAAATTTTTGCAGCAAAATAAATTTATCTTAATTTCATATTTCCACTAACTTTTGAAAGTACCTTTGAGTATACTTTCAGAAATCTTTTTGGTTATTTCATTTTATAGGGAAAATGTCCTATGGATTTAAGTCAATCTAGTAAATTCTCCATCCTAAGGAGTAGCTAAAAGAAACACTAACAAAGAATAAAGAGGTAGGAAAAAAAGAAGAAACAATCTCTCCATTTGGACGTTTAAAAATCCAATCCGTTGTCTTTCGAATGCATAACCATGTTAAAGCAAACTTACCATTTTAAATGTTTTTTTAAAGCAAGTAGTAAAACAAATTTATAGACATGAGTTCCCAACATGGTGGGAGGCAGCCCTACCCCGGGCAATAATGGGAAGTTGGCCAACCTCGGTATCAAAGGGGAACTGTGGTTACCAAGAGCATCAAACTGTTGGCCATTTTCTCTGTTCCCTGCTCCTGACTGACACATCTGCCTTCCACAGTACTGGACCTTTCATTTTTATTCTAGAATATTCCATCTGCTCCCCGCTATTTAGTGCTGATGTGTTGCACAGTTCCCTCGCCACTGGAATGTTAATTACTTGAGAGGATGCCTCTCACTTCTCAGGACAACCCTGAGCAGTAAGGTGCTCCTAATAGCTCCACTTTACAGATGAGAAAACAGATAAATGCAGCGAAGTCATTACCTAGAATAGAGTTAATCCTCTGTATATAAAGTTCAATGAAAATGAATCTTGGTAAAAAAAAAAGGGGGGGGGGAGGAGGAGAGGAGGGGTGGGAGAGTGGGTGGGAGGAGGGCAAGTACAGTGGGAAAAATTACTATGTTTCCAATGTTGTGTTTGTGAAATGCATGCAAATAAATTTTTTTGAAAAAGGCAGTTAAGAAAATAGCCAAGGGGTTGACCTTGTGGCGTAGCAGGTTAAACCACCAGCTGAGACGCCAGAATCCCATGTTGGTGACAGTTCAAGTCCTGGCTGCTCTGCTTCCAATCCAGCTCCCTACTTATAGCTTGGGAAAAGCAGCAGAAAATGGCCCAAGTGGTTGGACCCCTGACCCATGTGGGAGACCCAGAAGAAGCTCTGGCTCCTGGCTTCGGTATGGCCCAGCCCTGGCCATTGCAGCCATTTGGGGAGTGAACCAGCAGATGGAAGCTCACTCCCGCTCACTCGCTCGCTCTCCCTCCCTCCCTCTGTAACTCTGCCTTTCAAATAAATAAAATTTTTTTTTTTTTTTTTTCAAAAAGAGGGAGGGGGAGAAAGAGAGGAATACTCAAAAGCTACTCCTCTTTTAAGAGACAGAGCCAGAAAACTCAAAAGCTCAAAATCCATGCTAAGGGTAGACATTTGAGGCACCAGTTGAGACACTGGCTTACAATGCCCACAAACCACATCAGAGTGCCTGGGTTTGAGGTCTGGCCCTTTTAGGATTCCAGCTTCCTGCTAATACACCTAGGAGCAGTGATGATTCGAGAAATAGGGTTCCTGTCACCTACGTGGGCCCAGCCCCAGCTGTTGTGGGCATTTGAGGACTGAACAAGTCAACAGAAATTTTCTGTCTCTCTGCCTTTCAAATAAATTAATTAAAAGCTAAACCAACCTTTTGTGCCCTGTGTCTCACATGCGTATGGAGAGAAACATTTATCATCTAGTACCTCTATTCAAGCTTTTTTTGTATTCTGTGTGCTCATAATATAGCACAAACTTTACTTATTTCAAACCCCTGATATTTGTAGGATGTAATATTACACAATTAATGTTCCTCCCACAGATTTTCTTTCTTTTTCTTTTTTTTTTTTTTTTTTTTTGATAGGCAGAGTTAGACAGTAGACAGAGAGACAGAGAGAAAGGTCTTCCTTCCATTGGTTCACCCCCAAATGGCTGCTACAACCGGCACGCTGCACCGATCCGAAGCCAGGAGCCAGGTGCTTCTCCTGGTCTCCCATGCGGGTGCAGGGCCCAAGCACTTGGGCCATCCTCCACTGCCCTCCCGGGCCACAGCAGAAAGCCTCTCCCACAGATTTTCTGAAATTAGGATGGATATATTTTCCTGAAAAATGTAGGCCTTCTAAGCCTAATGTCATAAAAATTGTAGTTTCAAAGCAGACTGCCTGGGTTCCAATCTGGGCTCTCCTACTATTATCTGCCCTTGGACGTGGTGATTAACCTTCCTGTCTTGATTTCATCTGCAAAACAGGCAGGATAGCCCCTGTTTCAGGGTTGTGAAGATGAAACAGTACAATCCATAAAGCACTCAGAATATACATGGGCTTAATAAATGTTATTCATTATTGACATAAGCATCTTTTAGGGTATAGAGCTTTCACTGTTAACAATAACCATGGTTTGAAGATGTTGAGGCTCACTTTTATGTTTGTGTGTGTGTGAAAGTAACAAAAGCATTGAAGTGTTTGCTGCAATCTGGTGTTGTGGCAGGTTACGGTGAATATCCCTGTGGAAAACCAAGTGATTTGTGTTGACCCCTGCTGTCTAATCTTCCCAAGATGAAGACGTGATAAAGCCACTGCCCTCTGTAAAACCCTTCAAGGTCTGTCTTGCAACTGGTGCATTTCTCAGCCACCAACCTAGCATTCAGGATCTCTCCACCCTCACTCGTCTTTTAGATTCTGTGTCTACTTTCCAGAATATTCTTGTTGTTTCATGCCCATGGATACTTCTGTAATATGCGCATCCCCTTATTTCCATCCATGTTCTCTTCCTCTACCTCTTCCTCCTCCCCTCTCCCCAACCACCCCTGGACTCCTTCATTCAAATTCCAGGCATATCTCAAGGCTCAAGTCCAAATTTAACCCTTCCAGGCTGCATGAACGCCCTTTGTCCATGCTGCCTGGGCATGCTGTACTCCCCTGCAACCATCACAGTTAGCTCAAGGCAGTTCAAGTGTTGGTTTATGAGTTCCTCCTCCCTTGTCTGACTGTGAGTTCCTAGAGAGCCCAAAAGGTAACAAGATTCTTTCATAAAGCACCTATACCATTTACCACAAGTCCCTGTGAAATAGTGGCTCCTTGAGTTAGAGGTGCAGCTTATCATTTATCTTGGGATTCTCAAGCCCTATTACAGTGCCTCACAGGTGTTGTTCCAAAAAAGCTGGTTGAATAGGACGCATCTGGAATTCTGTCACAGGATGGCCTTGTTACCCTAAGATTGTGAATAATAATATCACCAGCTATGTAGCTTCTAGATAGAAGGTCAAAGACATGCACTATGCCACCAAGTACGTAAGAATGTGATGTGATTCAGTATCACTGGATGTCTAATGAGGTAGCATTATCTCCCTAATTTTAAATGATATATGGCCAGTTAACAGACTGGGACATCCTACTAAGGAAGGGAAATCTGCAGATGTGAGCTCTCTATGAATTCCTTAGTGTTCATCAGCCTGGTGGACATAACTGCTCTCCAAACGGTTGGCAAAAGTACAGTCACAGAAGAAACCGGCTGAACCTGATGGTTCTACTGGGTGTGGTTCCACCCTCTGGAGGACACTGTGGAACTGCAGGGGGACACCTGTGGTATTAGAATGCTTGAGGACAGAGGTGGGTGTGCTACTGGCATTCACTGGGTGGAACTTGGTTATTACAGAGATACTGCAATGATTGAAGCAACCTGCACAATAAAGGCTCTATGTCCAGGACCAGGACTTTGGAATGTCCCACCATTCCTATTGGCATACAAAATTAATCCCATTGTACCTATAAAGAACATACTCATCTTCATATATACCGAATTTCCCAGGTATACAACTATTATGAAAGTCAAAGGAGGTTCAACCTTTGCTTTGTTTGAAAAGTCACAGTAACAGCAGCAGGGCAACAGTGTTGAGCTGCCCATCTCACACACCTGCAGTGATGGATTCGGAGCTGCTACACCCCTGTGACTCTGCACAAGGAGTTAGCCTCTGAGCTCTTTGAGTCTGCTCGAGTTGTTCGATTTTGAAACAAGTTACTTTCCTTTTCTTGCTCCTTTCTATTTACCAACACTATTATAATTATGTGTTAGGTTGTGAGTTTCATTTTAGGAGAGTTAAAGGATGTCACAGAATGTTTGTTCCAAGGAGAGCTCCTTGGGTCGGCAGGGCTGAGAATCACTGCCTTGGAGGCTTTAACTCACACTCGTCCTCTGCAGTGGATTTTGTGTACAGAGAGGTCAGAATCTCAAAGCAAGAGTTTCCTCTTGATGTTTGATTCTGTTTTTGCGTACCAACTCCAGGAGGGACTAACTGTGGGACCTATTTCTCTCTGCCTCAATTTCCAAATCTGTACAATAGGAATTATAATCCCACCCTGCTGAGGTTGTTTGGGGGATAAGTTAGTACATGTAAATAATTAGAAGAGTGCTCAGCCCATTATAAGAGCTCAATAAAGGTGAACTTAAAACTGAAAGAACAAGCAGTACACAGCAAACAGATGAAATCAGTCTGATGGTATAGGAGTGTGGCCACCCTCTCACCCCACCATTTCCTTCCTGAATTATCTGGAGTAATTTGAGATACCTGGGAACAAGGCCCCGTGTGGACGTGCAGGAAAGCAAGAGACTGGAAGTCAGAGCCATTAGACTGAGCAAATCTTTGAACTTGTTTCCTCATGTGGAAAACAAAGCAGGGCCATGCAACTCTCTGAGATCCAAGTTCAACCTTTGCCCGGTTGTGCTCAGAAAGAACCACTGAGGGAGACATGTGATAGTACGAATTCGTGTAAACCTGCACTCCCAGACCACGCTGCAGGGGCCAGGTGGGCCAGGCAGGGGAAGGCCAGCAGGAAGCCAGCCAGCGGCAGGCGGTGCCCTGTCTGCAGAGGGTTGGCTTGACCCCATGGCAGAGAAGGACACACCATGCCACCCTTCTGCATGTCACAAGCCAGAAATCCAGACTCTTCCAAGCAGTGTCGCTTTGCTAAAACTCTATGGGCCAAAGGACTTGTGCAAGGGCTGCGTACAACCCTCAGCCAGCTTGAAAATGGCGATTCCTCTGCTGCTCTCCTAAGCCCTGCTGGAGACAAAAAATTAATCTCAAGATATGAGGTAAAGACATTTCTTTTTATTGAATAACAAACAGTATCACTAAAGAGATAAAATGAAGTGCTTTGATTTGAAATTCAAATAGAGTTCATAAAAACATATTTTATTTATTCTAACCCAGCAGGATATTTGCCCAAATACATACATTATCATAGGGCATGAAATTCAGTGGCCCTTGAGATAGGTAATATTAGATGATTACACCAATAGCTGGACTTTGATCTCCACCATTATCATTAACAGAGAAATTACAGTGTGACTACTAAATAATTAGTACTGTCAGTGTAGTAAATACATTAAATTACCAATTTTTACATTTGTACATAACTCATTTTACAAATAAATGTTTTAAGACCCAACTGTCCAACTTTCATTTAAACACTAAATGTTGCTGAACAAAAAGTCTGCAATAAATATTCCCTCAGGTGGGTTGGGGAAATGACTTTACATAGAAACTGTGTTGCAATGAATGAATATATAAGAATGCATAAAACTTGAAGCTCCTCCTGTGGTTACTGAAACTTTGAATTATTGAAAGAAAACTTTAATATTTGAAACAAAATTTAGTTAATTTAAAAAGTTAATGTTCCCAACATGCTAATATTATTAGGTTACTCCAAAAGATATAAATAGGTTATTCACTGACTTCTCAAGTTTACTTCATAGTTAATTTTTAACTGATCCTTTGATAATCACAATTAGGTATTTTTCTTTACTCATTTATGTATATTTGTATTATAACTCCATAAACAACTGATGTGAAAAAGGATCATGTAGCCCTTTCCTAAGCACTATGCTGCTAAATTGTCGAGTAAAACATTTTCAGTCAATTTGTAACTTCAAAGTCAAACTGTTGCATATTTTGAATAGAAGTAGCATGGGTTGAAATGTAATAGTCACAACATCTGCCAAGCCAGACATCCTGTGATTGTAGCCAGGAACCTCAAGACTAGAAAGCGCTGTGTTTTCTTACCACTTTCCGCCATGACGTTGGTCAGTTACATGAGAAATTTCTTCAGCAAAGCACTTGACATTGGAAGCATCACTCTACCTGTCTGCCACTTTACTACATGCTGGATTCATGGCCATGACCTGTCAACTGGAGCTGAAGTCTGGACAGCTCTTCCCAGGCAGCGGGGGCTCCTGCTGAAGGGGGTAAGCGAAATACTGAGGTGACACCAGGAAACCGGATGGCTGTGTCAGGTGGATTGGGTGGCCTGTGGTGTAAGGCGGGGGAGGTGAGGGCACCAGGCAGCTGGGCTCCGCCCTGGCGAAGGAGAATCTGCGGATGGAGCCACCTGTGGAGCTGGAGCTGGTGGCTGTGCTGGACTGTCTGGAAGGTGTCCTGAGGCTCGTGGAGGTCAAGATCATGGGCAGGGTCTCTGTCTGATAGCTGCGGAGTGAGAAGCGGATTGGCTGCTGCGAGGGCTCCTTGGGTCTCAAACAGGTGCAACAATAGATAGCCACTAAAGAGCCCAGGATGATGAATGCAATGAAGATGGAGCCGACGATGAGGAAGGGGACGTAGACCGGCTCTACAAGGCAAAAACAGACACACAAGTGTTTGCATCAGGGTCTCCCAAGCCTGGGCTCTGCCTGGGCAACTGAGGGGAGGGAGGAGGAGGCTCAGTATTACCACTGTCATCAGCTCAACTTTTCAGAGCCTATTACTGCTAACCTCGGAAGTACAAGCTGTGATGACAGAATATTCTCACTACGCTAGCAGGGAGGAAGCAAACTGACACTGTAGCCTCTGTTAGCAATTAGCCACCACACCACACATCTGGAAGTCAGAAAGGCACAGAATCTGTCCTCTTGTTCATGCCCTGGAGGGGGTTACTATAACTATGGGACTGAATCCGGGAGTTTAGTAGTTTTGTCATGGTGGGGCACCTGGGGTTTTGACCCATCTCTCAGGCTGGCCATCCATCTCCTGTCCAAGATCTCCAAGCCAAGCCCGGACACTCAGGCCTTGTTAGAGATCCCCCTCCAGGGTTTTAAAAGACTCTAAAAATAACAACATAAGGAAAGCCACAGAGGCTCCAATTCACTGTGTCTCCTGTTGCATCATAAATTGTCAGCTCTTCCTTCCTTCTTTGAGCACGATTTGGGATGCCTGTTCCACCTGCCATGCCTCTGTCTCTGCCTGCACACCCACAGTCTGGGAAAGCCAGGCTGAACTGCAGAGAGTTCTTGGTGTCGGCAGCCCAGGCTCCCACAGCTGAGAGCATTTCCCTTTCTCTACTAGACAGACATTTCCCACCCCCACCCCGACCCGGTTCAGTTCTCCATGTCTCTCCCCTTCTGATAGAGCCACGATGGGATGCAGCCTCCAGCTCAGGGAGAAGAGAAAAGCTGCATTGACTCAGCCCTACTGTGCACCTGGCTCTTTCATGATCTGACTCAAGTGCCACGGAGAACCTGTTAAAAGGACACGCTAAGCTGGCTTACCCATGGGTTTTTGACTTTTCCAAAAACACAGCCAGCGGCTGACAGGTAGCCTACAACCTCGGGGGACTCCCGGGTCTAAGCCCTTGCCGGCCACCCACTCTCCCGCGGTTAACGGCCCTGGGGAGCAAGGCAAGGGAGGTGACTGCCGGCCCTCACGGCGCGCCCCGCCAAGCACTCACACACTCATCTCATCAACAAGCAGGCCCGGGCCAGCGAAGAAACTTGCCCAAGGTTACACCCTTGGCAAGCGACAGACCCTCTGGGCGCCTGATCCCAGCCTCGGGGAGAGGGAAACCGCTCCTCTTCCCTGCTGTCTCTCCCGCCTCGGAGAGAGGGGAGGCCCCGGAGGGAGTCCGGCTGCAAACCCGGCAGCTCCCCTCTGCGGGGAGGAACGCGCTGCCCACCGACCCAGGCGGAGCCGCTGCGGTTTTCTAACAGGGCAGAGCCACCGGAGTCCCCTACTTTCCGCTGAGCACCTTTTCTCCAGAAACCACTCTCCAAATCCTCCAGATTGGACCCCCAGACTCCCGCAATTCACTCCCTTGAGAGCCTGGTGGACCCGCATAGGGCAGGCTCGGCTTTCCTCGAGGGCAGCAACTGGGGAGGAGGGCCTCCTCAGCGAGGCCGCCAGCCTTCCCCGGGACCCTCCCCGGCCGGCGTCGGGCTGCGGCCCCTGCGACCCTCCCTCGCCCCCCTCCCCGCGCCGCCCCGCTCCGGGCTCCGCCCGCTTCTCGGGTTTCCGGACCGTAAAGCCGTCGCCTGGAGCGCTGAGGGGTTCCCCTGACGGTCCGATTCAGGTGGAAACATTTTTTTTTTTTTCCAAGGTGTAAATTTCCTCTGCTGGGGTCGTGATTTATTCCCCTCTGAAGTGAGCGGAAATTTGACCCATGTTTTCCGACGTGAGAATAGGGGGCGGGGAAGCCCCTTCGACCCCGGTTTCTAAATCTCAACCTCCAAGTCCTGGGTGTTGCTGAAAGGCGTGACAATAGGGGGTGGGCAGGGGAGAGTAAATCGATGCAGAGAAATGAAAGGAAGTCGGGAGAGTGGAGCAGCGGCTTAAAAATGCTACAGGGACGGTGGGAGAAAAGGAAGGAGGGAGGGAGGGAGGGAGGAAGGGAGGGAGGAAGGAAGGAAGGAAGGAAGGAAGGAAGGAAGGAAGGAAGGAAGGAAGGAAGGAAGGAAGGAAGGAAGGAGAGAGGGAGGGAGGAGAAAGAAAAGAAAAAGAGAGGAAGAAAGGTTGAAGTTGCTTAGCGCAGCGGGCCCACAGTCGCGCTGCCCCTCCCTTGGCACCACGGTGGCCCCTCGCCGCCCCGAAAGCCGCGCGTAGTCTAGTGCTACCCCGACGGCCCTTCTCCCCGGACCTCCAGCGTCCTCCCCAGGACCATCAGGTGCAAACTCCCGGTGCTCGCTGTCCCTAGCCAACTTTCACTGGCGCGGACTCGCGGGGACCGCCTGTGGCGGGAAGAGGGACTGCAAAGGAACAAGGCCCCCTGACCCGAAAACGCGACCACCCACTCCTCCCTTGATTCCCCCACACCTGGCTGCTGCGTGCACTCTGCGCACAGACCCTGGGAGGCCTGCTCATCCCGCCCGGGAGCACTCGGACGCCCGCGGCGTGTCTGCGCGGGACTTCTCCCCAGGGCTTGGCACTTACGCGCGGTGATGCCCGGGTGCTCCAGCTCGCCGCGGTCGTTCGTGCAACCGCCTTGCTCCAGCCTGGCGTCGGCCGCGGCGCAGCAGTAGCGGAGCGCGCAGGAGCCGCAGCAGATGGTGGCGTCCAATGTGTCGAAGTCCTCCGGGCATTGGAAGCCCTCGTGATAGTTGCCCTGCACGTCCACCCAGCCGTGGCAGTACTCGCCGGACTGCTGGGCACCCGCCGGGCCCCAGCGCAGCCAGCCCAGGAGGCAGAGCGCCAGCAGCGCCCCCATCGCCGCTGGAAGCCTGGGCGGCGGGGAAGGGGACGCACGCAGCTGGAGAGCGAAGGGCTGAGCTGGGACTCCCGGCACCGCAGTTCCGCCTCCCTTGGGGCACGGCACGGGCGGCGGACCGCTCCCGCGGAGGCTAGCGGTGGCCGGAGAGGCGACAGGGGCTGCGCTGAGGGCTCGGCAGGCCGGGGGTCTGCATGGTGCGCGGGAGCGAGTTGGCGAGGGACCACGGGAGGTGCTGGCAGAGGCTGCTGCTGCTGCCGCCCTTTGCCAGGCTCATCACGCGAGGGGCGCGCGGATCCCCCGGCCACCTCCCTCCCCACTCCTCACGGGAGCCATCGCGTCGGGCGGGGGCTGCCAAGTCCAGGACCACAAGGCGTCCCGACTTGTGGCTGTAGCCGGGTCCCGAGAGGAGCCCCGAGGAGGCAGAATTTGTCCCCCACGTGCGGCTGCCCAGCCCCCGCCCTTGCCTGTCACGGGAGCCGGAGTCAGCCTGGCCGCGGCCAAGTGCAAACGGCCTCCCGGCTGCTGACAGCTCTGCCAGCGAGGCGTCCCTTAAAAAGGAAGAGGGAGAAGAGGGAGGAGGAGACGACGAGGGTGAAGAGAGAGTCCGCCCTCCCGGGTGTCGCGGTTGGAGCTAATCACAGCGGGCGCGGCGCGCGCTGCGGGGCCTCTGCGCACTCTGGTTCGCGCGCGGTCCGCCGCCTACCCCTGCCACCCCCGCCCATCGCGCTCCCCCAGGACCCGACGCTAAACCTGCGGGACCGGGCCCTCCCCCGCACACACCCCAGCCCTCACCCAGCCCAGACAAGCGCGCGCAGAGGTCAGGCTGCGGGGTTCCACGTGTGTCCACGCGCGTCGGCGCGGTGACTGAAGTTTGTCGGATCTTCTCTCTCTTCGTTCCTGGGACACCGATTCTCGGGGTTTGGGACTCACAACACGATATTTACGGGTCGCCAACGTTAGCACTGAGTTTCCACCTGCGTCGCCGCGGTTCCCGGGAGAAAGGGCCGGTATTCCCACGTTCACACCCCCTCGCCCCCTCGCCCGCCCTAGGCTGAGCGCCTCCGCTCCCCTTCGCCAGCCGAGGCTCGCGCGCCCGAACTCAGAGGGCGTGACTTCGCGGTTCGCGCCCGCAAAGGACATAAAAGAACAAAATGAATGATAATTGAGCAGATCTGAACTTCTGTTCGGGCAAAGAAACACATTTCTTTAAATGATGTGTCCCCCGTGTGCTATTTGCAGGGGCACTGCTCCTTTAGCGGCGTAAGTGCCTTATGAGCTGGTGTTATGTGAAACCTGGGCCAAACTCAAGAATTTATTTTTACTGCACCCTGAGCTTCCTCTCATCGTTTATGGGGATGTGTGAATGTGTTCGGCGTGGCTCCGTCTATTTGTCAAACACGCTGAGTACCCGTGTCCCTCATGCAGATGCTGGCAAAGTGAGTGAAACCAAATGGGCTCTGCACTAGCGATGCCAGCATGCGTGTCTGTCGCACCTGCAGCTTCGCGATGGTCCAGTCTGTTCTAGATACTTTTTAAAAAAAGAGAAAAAAAAAAAACCCTCCGAATAAAACGGCTGCTTTTACAAAATCTAAGCTAAAGTGTACTCCAACTAAATAATTACTTCTGACTTCTAATTTTTAAATACTGGGATTATCCTTTGGTTTATAGCCCTGTAATACTAAATGTCCAACACATTTAACATGTTCAGTAGGACTGTAAATATTTAACTTTATTCTCTTAGAAATAGATGTTTCTTGGGACATTAAAAAGCTATTCAGTAAAATAAAATTAAGTTAGGGCTTTTCTTTTTAAATCAACCAACAACTCTTGGGACACTTTATATTGCTTTAAAGAATTTAAACACATAGAAAATTGTTTTGCAGAAATTTTTTAGGTACTGGGTCTTTATTTACCAAAAAAAAAAAAAAAAGTGTTCTTGCCACGCTTAATGAGTTTTTTTTTTTTTTACCCTAGTTTGTTTTTAGGAGTGTTATTAGTGTTGTAAATATATCCTAAGCACTGAAGGGGAAAAGTAATTTGGAATCACAGCAAAGGTGAGATGGAATAATTACAATAAGATGCTAAAACTACAAAGACATATTTACTGCTAATAACTTTCCCAGAACCACACCTCTTAGTGTTATTGTTGTTAACATGGAGAGGAATTTCATTACATCACAAGTACATCGAGTTCTGCGGCAGCAGCCTCTGCAGTCCCCAAGGGTCAAGTTTCTCTCATTACCCAGCTGTTCTTTGATAGCATTAATATTTTAGGGAGTGATTTGTTGCCGCTTACCTCCCATTAATTACATTCTCCCTGCCACGGTGGGATTCTTTTCCTTGAGACACCGGCTATAATTAATTCCCCCATTCAAAGCCCCTGTCTATGCGACTTACTCAAAGGGCATTTTACCCGAATTCGGTTGGATGATATTTACTAGTGGAAAATATCAAACCTCCAAATTACTTGATACTCCATAGATCTGACGTGTATGAACATGAAAACATCTGTGTGCCTTGCTTTCCCATCTAGGTCCTGGTCTAAAGTTGCTTTAAAACTGTACAATAATCAGCTGTGTGTGTGTGTGTGTGTGTGTGTGTGTTTAGAGGGGGGATGGGGTCACACAGGAGGAAGATACGTGTTTGATTTCTTATCATGGAAGCTCTCCTTGAACTTTACCTTCAAACATGCTCTGAGAATGCTCTTTGCCAACAGTGAGGGAATATGCACTAGTTTATAAGCATCCGAACTTTCTGTGCTTGCGTCACTAATTAGTAGTAAAGGAAGAAGACTTAAAAAGCCCTCGGAGACCCCTTTCAAAGACTCAAGGGGCAGACATGCAGAGATGGAAAATCCAATCTATACAATCTGGCGTATTCTGTAGACGTTTTAGAAATTCTATCTTTTTCCTTATCTCAGTAACACAAATTCCATATTTTGGTGAAGAGCACAATGCTAAGAGATCATTTCCCCAGGCTACCCTCTCCCGTGGCCTTGCCTGCAGGAAATTCTGTAGGAAATGCATTAAATGATATGATGTCTGGGATTTGCTTTAATAAACACCGGTGAGGGGAGGTGAGGGAAAAAGAAGAGAGAGAAAGCACCAGAGATGAGGAACGGGGGTAGAGGAAACAGCAAAGCCAGGGCCCTGTTGATCATTACAACTGGGTCACAGGAACTTGCAAAATTGCAATGCCGGTATTTTTACATTTTACATACTCTGTGTTTACATATGTGTAACGGTTACATAGTGAAAGGCTCTTTTTGTAACTAATCAATGGGATCAATGTGATGGCAACATGAAAGAAGCTCTGACCTATACTTTAATTGTTATATATTTGCTGCCATCCAAAATGGCTGTGATTTCTTCAGAAGGGAAGCAGTACAGAGGAAAACAGCCCATCTTCCCAGGCTGTGGCTGTGCCCTGAGCCCAGCACTTATGCATAGTGCCTGAACGAAGTCAGAATAAAAGAACCACAGTGATAAATGTACAATTCCACAATGCGCATCAGGTGCCATATGGGGAGTTGTTTGCAAATAAAAAGCAATCAGACCTACATACTTACGTATTATATGGTCCTATAAACACCTTTCAAATTTTTTTTTCTTACATTGTTTCAAAAGTGTTTTTATTATTATGTAACGCTTGGACAGTTTTATGTGATTCAGTACAGTACTTTAATACATATACACAGCCCAAACCAATCAAATCAGGCTACCAGACTGTCCATATCCTTTTTGTGTGTGCTTGGAACCTCTCTCCCAGTTTTTTACACAGAATATAATATACATTACTGTGCTCTATAGTCACCCTCTGTGCTATGTACCATATTTTTAAAACTTGCCCTGCTCACTTCTCTCTTTGTTCTATAGTCTTTGGGGCAGAGTGAATAATTTGAGAAAAGCAGAAGCAAAGAATTGAAGAGAAATAGAACAACAAGGATGTGTCAGAAAGGGTCGGGAACTTAAATGGACTAAGGAAAGGGAGTAAAAAGAACAATTAACTTTGGCCATGGAGCCTCAAGATCATGGTATTTGTATGAACTTAAACAAACAAACCAACCCCAACACTCATTTGCATTGGGCCCAGAAACAAAACAGAAAACCAAAAAAAAAAAAAAATTTTTTCTCAACAGTTCTTCAAGCTCCTTTGCTGGAATGATTTGTTATCACTTGATTTCCTTCAATTATTTTGCCTGTTACTTAATGCAATTCTTGTCCTTGGATCACTCACGGTAAATTTCTTACTTCAGGCCCCAGTCAATCTGAGTTACTCAAAAGGTATTTTTCTCTTAAGCTGGCTTTGGCACATGGTCACAACTAGGGAGTAGCAAAGTACCCAAAATTGTGCTGTCCAACCTAGGCAAGCCAGGCCATTCCTCCTGCTCTAAGCCTTAGGCAGCCAAAGTTTCTCCACTTAGAATAAAAGGTTCGTGTAGGCCTCTCAGAGCAGTTTCTCAAACAGTAGTGTGCTCACAAACCACTTGGGGTCTTGTTAAAGAATTTGTATTGCGTGTGTGATGGTTTTGTCGAGTTACTTTTGTTTTTACATTTGAAAGGCTGATGATGGACAGAGACTGCGCATCTGCTGGTTCACTTTCCAAATGCCCTCAGCAGCCAAGGCTGGGCCAGGCCAAAGCCAGGAGCTAGGAACCCACCCCATCAGGATCTTCCACCTGGGTGGCGGGAACCCAAGCACCGGGTCATCATCTGCTGCCTTGAAGGTGCATTAGCAGGAAGCTGGATTGGAGTGGAGGTGGACTTGATCTTGTGCACTGCTATATGGGATGCCGACATACCAAACAGTAGCCTAACCCACTCCCACACAATGCCTGCCCCAAAATACATATTTTGACTCACAGGATCTGTAATGGGGCCTAGGATTCTGCATTTCTAAAAACTCCCAGATGATGCCAAAGCTACAGGTTTGAGGCCCAAACTCTGAGCCCCTGTGGCCTTCCGCTGCCTTTGTCCCCAGCCACAGGAGAAGGCGGGAATGAAGCCAAACAGCTCTGCCTGTTCAAAGCCTGTTTCCTCCTTTTCTGTTCCACTCTCTGGACCCTGGATCCCAGCACTCCCTAATCAAACAGGCCACAAATTGTTTCTAGCATCTACAGAAACCTCTTTTTGATTATAAGAAGTTCTAGGAAAAGATAATTGGAGACTTGTACACGCATGCTGGCGAGTCCAAACACAGAGTTTATGAAAGGCCCCCACAGTGCAAGATGGAGTCAGGGATGGCAAGACAGGTGGCAGAGTGGGAGGACAGACTCAGACTTGTGGCTTCCTTGTCAATTCCTGCCCTGGCTCACCAAGGTCAGAATGGGCTGCTGCCTAGCACATCATGGAGACCCTGTAAGTATTCCTAGAGGGAACAGATGAATGAGTGCATAAATGACAAAATGAATGCCTTCCCTTGGTAATTCCATAGCACTTAACACAACGCATTGTAATTTTGTGTTAGGGTGACTGTTCCTCCATTGGTTTGACCTCCTTTTCATTAGTGTATACTGTAACCAGTGGATAGAAGTTCTCTCTGTCTCTCCCTCTCTCTCTCTCTGTGTATGTGTCTCTGTCTGACACTTTGCCTTTCAAATAAACAAATCTTTTAAAATAAGTAAATAAATAAAAATAAAACAGGGGTGGAGCAGGGTGAGAGAATAATCCCCACCTTGACAGATTTCATAAGGTTTCTAAATCAAACACACAGCAAGTCTGGCACATAGTAGGAGCTTCATCACCTTCATCCCTCCACCAGCTGATATGAATCCATTGTAGAACAATCATGGCAGGGAACTTGTTAACTGGAACAGACCAATTCCCTGATTAAGTGGAGATTATGTATACTTCCTCAATGTCCACTCCCTGATTTATCCAGTGAAGCCGTTCAGAACCACTGGTAATTGAATATTGATTATTCATTTTTAGAGTAGCTCCCAGGAGACAGGCCTAAAGCTAGGAGAAGAGGAGGACAAGGGTGTGTGTCAGATGATCACAGGGTAGGCACAGGCCCTACTGGACAGACCTTATTTCAACTGGATTTCTGCAAGGTATAGCCCCAAGCACAGGTGGGCATTTAATAAGTATCCGATTAGTTTGTGATTCTATATGATGTCAGTAGAGATGTAATTTATTAACCTGGGCTCCTGGCATCCTTCCAGTGCATGTATAATGGAATGACATTTTTCATGCAGAAATATAAATTAAATTAATTGGCATCCACATTTAATTGAAACTTCCTTGACAGTAGATGGATTCTCCCCCAACACCACTGCCTTCTCAGCAAGGGGCATTTCTTTCTGAGTGCGTGCAGACTGAAGAGGGGCCAGCCCCAACAGCCGGGGCTCCCCAAGGAGCTGGCTTTCAGCAGGGTTTAGAGCAGCACGAAAAGTGAACTGACCCTGGAAAAATGGCAAGCTGCTGCTCGGCGGCCATGTGTTCCTCCGATGAAGGAAAGGCTTTTAGGAGAGAAAGAAAACAGAGGGTTCTTGTCTCATTTCTGTCTTCTTACTCCCCTCTCACCTTTACCAGCCAGAAGAGAATGTTTTGAAAAACTACCTTGAAAGTTTGTGAATCATATGGAATTCTTTCAAAAGCTGCTATATAATTGCTGTCAAAGGTATCTTTTATTTAATTTTTTTTCCTTCTCAAATGGTCTGTGTTTAGTTAGCTCCAGGGTACCGTAAGGGACCAATGAGGCAAAGATCTTGATTTCTACCCCTGTGGGTCAACTAAGTTTCCTCTGTCTCAGAAATACAGGATCCATACTTGACCTTGGTTTAAGAACACCTGCTGTGAGTTATTTGAAGGCATCAGCCGAAGAGCTTGGATGTAAGAGACACAATCAACTATGCAGTATGGAAAATGGACTCAATGTTATTCACTCCTACAGCAAATGGTTGTTAGTGTTATCCTCGTAAATGGCTATCATAGCACTTACTACCTGGTACTCACATGCCCTTTGTCCTATCAGAATTGTGCATTGCAGATTATATTTCTTTAACATACTTTTTGTAATCAAAGACAAAAAGAAAAGTTGTCCTTGGCATCGTTCTCAGCTTCTTTACTTGATTCTGCCTTGAAGGAGCAACCACTGTTGAAGCTGCCTGCAATGTTATACCAATTTAGCATATCAAAAGCCAGGATTCACTATTTTAGTTTATCTGCCACATTCCTCCCCTTTTCTTCCTAAAAGGGTATAGAATGTCACAAAGTCTGGTACTACATTGACTTGATTGATAAGAGAGTTATTTATACTTCCACACAAGGCTTATCTTTCTATATGTACCACTATCAATTTGTCTACCTATCTATCTCCCTTGATTTTTCTACTGGTCTGAGCAAAATGCACCCTCCCTTATTTTGATAACTAGCTCACTTTCCCCCTTCCATGTGGGCCTGGAGGTACTGTCAATCTGCTGTTGCATTCCAGGTCAAGGGCTGAGCATGAGATCATAATGAAGCAAAGTTCCTTTATGTATCTGGACTTTGTGATGGGTTCAAGGGGGAGTACATGACTAGAGCATGGCCAATCAGAATGCTTCCATGAGATTTCATCTGGACAGTGAGAGGGAGCAGCACTTTTCACCCCTTTACATTGTGAACTGTGGGGATTCTTGTTTGGGAGAGTCAGGGACATGATCCCTACCTAGTAGAGTAGGTCTCAATGAAAATAAGACAACGCACAGAGGTGAGAGAAGAAATAAAAACATCTTAGTCCCTGTATACAGCTATGCTTGAAGTTAACATTATCCTGGTTTTCCCTGTTACACGAGACCATACTTTTCACTTTAAGTTTGGATTGGGTTTTGATAAAATGCAACTGAAAGCATCTTAACTTCTACTATAAATATTATGGAGATAGCCTTAATAATTGATTGCTTCCTGCAACTGTGGGGTTAGTAGAGCTATCAAAACAGAACGATGTGAAAGTGCAGCATCTGGAGCTATACCATGAAGGGACAAAGGTTTTATTCGCCTCATTAGGCCTTTAGGGAAGTATATTTCAAGTTATCAGTCATGGAGTATCACGTGGGTCATGAAATAAATTTAGTTGCATGTGAGTGACCTTTTTTTAAGCACAGAAAA